>NW_012267318.1:4692148-4705117 GCF_000151885.1 Dipodomys ordii
GGCTCAAGTGGTAGAGCGCTAGCCTTGAGCTGAAGAGCTGAGGGACAGCGCCCAGGCCCAGAGTTCAGGCCCCACGACCGGACCCAAAAAAAAAAAAAAAAACAATGTCAATAATGTGGAAATGACTTTTCTATTGTATCATTTGGCATAATGATAAGGAAAAAAAGTCAGTTCAGTTCATCTTTTGTTCTGTGGTTAGTTGGATCCCTGCTATGGAACCACAACCAGAGACTGTTTTGTGAACTCTAAGATTCCCTTTCTCGGAGGCAGGGTCCAAGTCGAGAGCCCTGGGACCTGCTCCTGATTAGGAGTGAGAGCTCTTCTGATGGTAATAGGAAAGTGGACATTTATTGATTATCTATTTTAGTTAGTTTTTGTGATGATACTAGGGGTTGAACTCTGGGCTTCTTTTCTCACTCAACTTTTTCACTCATGGCTGGAACTCTATCACTTGAGCTGGGCACAAGTCCAGCTTTTTGCTAGTTAATTGGAAATGGAGTTTTACTGACTTTGCTGTCTGGGCTGGCTTCAAACTGTAATCCTCTAGGTCTCAGCCTTCTGAACAGCTAGGCTTACAGGTATGAAGTTTGAGCCCCAATGCCAGGCTTTTGATTGTCGTTTTCTTTTTTAATTATAGCTTAATTTAATTATAGCAGGATGCCAGAGACTCACACTTGTAATCCTAGCTACTCAAGAGGATGAGATCTGTGGATCACAGTTCAAAGCCAGCCCAGACAGAAAAAGTCCATAAGACTCTTATCTCCAATTAACCAGTAAGAAGTCAGAAGTAGAGAAGTGGTGCATGTGATAGTCAACCTTGAGCTTGCTAAAAGATAACACCCAAGCCCTGAGTTCAAGCCCTAGTGTTGCCATGCGAAAAACAAGAAAAGTCTCTTAAAGTATAGCAATCCCATGAAAAGAAAACAGCCTTCACATTCTGTCCCTGTCAGGAGATGTGACACAGATACCACAGGAAAAAGTGCTACTTAACATCTCTGAGATTGGATGGATGTCCCTGGAAGCTCACAAGGCTGGCTTGATCCCAGAGCAACATAAGAGCCGAAATCACCATCGAGGCCTAGTGGCCTTCAGCACTGTCAGCGAGGGGCATTTAGCCACTATCACCAATTATTAGCCTCTGCAATTCTGTAAAAGAGAGGGGTTTGGGGAAGGGAGACAGAGAGTGACAAAGTGACAGAGTGAGAAGAGAGAGAGTAGAGAGAGGAGAAAGAGGAGGAGAGAAAGGGGGAAAGAAGAAGAGAGAGGAGAGAGATCCCTAAGATGAGGAAGTGTCATACAATATACAACACCAAGGTATGCTGTCTGCCGGCCCTAGTGATCTGTGAATAACATCAATATAGCTTTAGTTTTGATTGTCTTCTAAGTAAAAAACAAAACAAAGAAATGTTTATAGAATTTATTTCAGTAAATAAGCCATTTTTGGACATTTTAAAATGTACAGTGCTCAATAACTCTCATTTGGGAAAAGAATAGTATGGACGCTTAGATGTAGGCAATTAAATAGTAATTGGGTAGGATTTATAGGTTTTAAATAACAGTTAAAAATCAATCTTTTAAAATGAAGCACCTATCTCAT
The DNA here is from genome assembly GCF_000151885.1 of Dipodomys ordii. NCBI lineage: Eukaryota > Metazoa > Chordata > Mammalia > Rodentia > Heteromyidae > Dipodomys > Dipodomys ordii. The sequence continues at coordinate 4,693,746 of NW_012267318.1, forward strand.
CCCTTATGGGAAATGGTTTTAATTTGGTTTTTATGGGTAAAATCAATTGGGCAACTAGGCTTTTCCATTATTGCTATAGACTTTGCTGTAGGAGAATGATAACTTTTTAAAAAATATTATTGAAATGTACAGAAGGTTTACAGTTACATAAGTAAGGTAATTAGTACATTTGCTTTTGAACAGTGTTACCCCCTCCCTCATTATATCTAATCTCCCCCCTGGCTTTCCTCCCCCCTGGCTTTCCTCCCCTCCAAGTTGTAAAGTTCACCCACCAGTGTCTAGTGTCACTGTTGCATTGGTTCACCCTTGTCGCACTGTGTCTATGCTTCCCCTTCCCTACCCCAAATCAGGTAAACGTATATACAAGACAAAGGGTACAGAAATAAAAAAAAAACAGTGATAACAGGGAATAAATGAAAAGGGAAAAAAAGAGAAAAGAAAAAGGAAATAACTGCAAAAAGTACAATAAAAAATATAACCTCTTGCTTCCATTTCTTGGAGTTCATTTTGATGAGCATCATTTTATATGGTCATATCCACATTGCTATTGAGCCATTATGATCTGCTATTAAGAATATGTCCTACACATACTCTAGAAACGGTGCAGCCTGTTTCTTTAGGTCTAGATTCCAAATAGATCAAAGACCTCAATGTAAGACCAGATATGCTGAAAATACTTCAGGAAAGAGTAAGGGAAATACTAGGTTCTCTTTGGCACAGCTTGGAATTTTCTAAGTAAAGATCTAGAAACAACAAATCAAAGAAAGGCTGGATAAATGGGATTGCATTAAACTGCATGGCAAAAACATAGATAGCATGATAAGTAGAAAGCCCACAGATTGGTAGAAGATCTTTCCTAGCTATACATCAGAGAAGGGCTTCATATCTAAAATATACTTAGAGCTCAAAAAGTTAAAACTCCCCAAAACAAATCCACAAAGTAACAACCTAATAATAACAGATATAGCCAAAAGGGAATGCTACTACACTGTTGGTGGGAATGTAAGCTTGTTCAACCACTTGGGAAAGCAGTATGGAGGTTTCTCAAAAGACTAAACATAGAGCTTCCGTATGATCCAGTAATTCCACTCCTGGGGATTTATCCAAATGACCACAAACAAGGCCACACTAAAGCTACCAGCACAACCAGCAGCATTATTTACCATAGCTAATATGTGGAATCAACCCAGATATCCCTCAGCAGATGAATGGATCAAGAAAATGTAAATATACACATGGAATTCTATGTTTTCATCAGAAAGAATGATATTGTCCATTTGTAAGGAAATGGAAATACTTGGAAAAATTATTTTAAGTGATAACTTGTTATCCACTATATTCATTCAGATTTATTCAACAGATGTTTTTTCCATGTGTAATACATACCAGACAGAACTATATCCAGTATTATTAATTTCTGAAAGTCTAGAGTTTTATGTTTCTACTTTACAATCCCCTAGGTTAGAAGGGTTTTATCTTGGGCCATTTTTTTCCGTTGCTATAACAAAATACCTGAGTCTGGGAAACATCAATCAGAGAGGTTTATTTAGTTTATAATCCAAAAGGATGACACTGGTATCTGCTTAGCCCTGGTTGCAGCCTTCTGGTTATGTCACAACTTGGCAGATGGCATCATGGAAGGATTGTGTGCAAGAAGGAGAAATCACACATTGAGAGAGAAAGCAAAAGAGATTCAAGTGCCAGGCACTTATTTTATTCACTTTTTATTCACATGGAAATTAACCAGTGATCCCTTTTAAGTTGATAATTCCAATGACCTACCTACCTTATTAAAGATCACACAACCTTGGGAGGACTAAATTCACACAAACGTTTTAAAAGGTTCCTTCTGAAAGACCTCAAGGGTCATGTTACAGGTAATTTCTGTTTGGTCTGGATAATTTAGGGGAGAATGTAACATGATTCTGGAGGTGGCTTATAGTGATAATCAAGCTGAGTCTGCATAGCTGTCCAGCAGGAGATGAAGGCCCATTCTCTAAAGGGTATTACCTCTTCATTTCAAAAGGGATTCAAGTGAGAATCAACTCAATGGAGTTGAGTTGTTGAGTTTAATATCCATTGAGTCAAGATTTCCTGTTGTTAGAAGGGCCCTCATTGTGCCCATGTAATCGTAACCCCTTTGTATGGTATTTTCACAATTAAAAAAAAAGAAGAAAAAATGCTTTAACAATTGTGTTAAAAAAAAGAAGGGCCCTCATTGTCTCTGAATGGCTTTATATAATTATAGCACAATGATGCACAATGTTCTTCATACGTGTGTGTGTGTGTGTGTGTGTGTGTGTGTGTATGTGTATGCTGGTACCTGGGCACTGTTCCTTGGCTTTTTTGCTCAAAGTTGGTGCTCCACCACTTGAGACAGTTCCAATTCTTTGTGGTGGGAAATTAGAAATGAGTCTCAAAAATGCCTAGAATGCCTTTGAACCGTGATCCTCAGATCTCAGACTCCTGAATAGCTAGAATTTCAGATATGAGTCACTAACAACTGGCTCATATACTTTCAGCAAAGTTATTCTTACACTTTGGTGTGATTTCTGCTAGAAAGCGATTTTTAGCATCTTGCTTGCTTATGGCATTTTGCTTTTTGTCAGACAGGCATATGAGACCTGACGCCTTGCTTTCTTTTTCCTGGCCGGGATTGGCTTCCCTGGCTCCAGGTGGTTGTGTGCTAGTCTTGTATGTGCCAGACACTGACTGTGCCACACATCTCCCCTATAACATCTCAGGTGTTCTTGTTCACGATCTCCTTTTTCTCAACTCTACACTTGGGAGTCCTATTGGACACAGGCTCCTTTGTTGAAGCTCACTGTTAACTTGAAATAGTCCTTTCTCTTGACTTCCAGAGCACTCTCCTACCCTGTGCATCTTTATGCCTGTCTTTCTGCTCACACTTGATACTTCTTCCTATTGCTTTAATGTCCTGTTTGTCTTTGCTAGGCAAATGCTTCTCATTTGAACCATACCCTACCACTCTGGTAATTTTTTTTTCTTTCTCCATGGTTCCATGCAGAACCTCCTGATTCATAGACAGCCTACCAAAGAACCCTCCACTCACAGACACACTACCTCCCAAACCAAACCAGTGATTTCTGACATTAGTCTTCCTGCATCCTCCTCTCAGCGAAGAATTTGTGACTTCCTGTCCCTCTGTGCCATCAACTGCTCCCTCTCTTGGTATCAGCTGAATTACTAATCCTGCCTATTCCATCTCCTGACCATCTCCGCCATCAGGTCTTTTCTCAACCATCATATTCATGTGGAACTTGCTGCAGTTTCTTGGTAACAGTTTCCCTTCTGTTCTTACAGATAGTGTCATCTGTTGGTCTCTACAAAGCACCGATTCCCCCATCCCAGCCTTCTGTCCGTCTCATCCCTCCTTCTTTCTCATGGAATACATGTAACTATGGTTTATTTACTCCTGGAAGCCAGCAGCCGGCTTGTACCTCCTCCCCACTCCCCCAGTACAGGTTGAATGTCTTCCTACTGTACTTCTATGGCAGATTATACAAACCATTATCATTTAATTGCCTATATACTTTCCTATTTTCCACTTCAATTATGAATTATATGCAAGCAGCACCTGTATGTTTTCCCACCGTTTTCTAGAATGGGGGACTCTTTGGTTTTCAGGGTACAGTGAATATGTGACTGACCATGTATCCCAAACCTGGCCATTTCAGCTTTACATCACTGATGTGATGTCTGTGGTATCCAGTTCTTAAAAGTACTTGGATAGAGATGAAGAACCACTCTTTAATGGATCCCTGACAGTTCATGGCCCAGCAAAAGGTCTCCATGGTGGACAGTAAGAGAAACTCAATTCCATAGTTTTTTTTCAGACTTGAATTTTTTTCAATAATCCACAGGAACTGTTTTTCCTTCTGCACAATTGCATTTCCTTACATTATCTTAAACGAAGAGTTCTTTTTCTCTTTACCTAGTGTCTTACCAAGAGCAGGGGGTGAGTCCTCTACAATGTTGCATCCCCAAGTATGGAACTGAGCAAACCATCACTACTTTGAATTGGGGATTTTATCTTTGCATTCATGCTGTTCATCCTTATTGCTTTTTCCTCTGGAGTCATCCCTAGAGTTTCCTCCCTCAGTAAAAATCTTTGCATCAGCAGCTCTGCTCTTAACTTGTTAGATATATTGAGCCTTTTTTTAAAAAAACTGCATACAAGGATCTGGGAATATATATATATTCAGATAGATTTTTTTTTCTTGGAGAAAATCTTTGATGGTTGAGAATATACTTGTGAAACATATTAGTCCCTTCAGTTGATGTCAGCTTTTGAGCTATATATGATTTGAAAAGATTTATCAGAGGACTAGAATGCAAACCAGAAACCAACCTGTATTTTAAAAAGAAGATAATTTAATATGAGAACTTGGTATGCAGGTGTAAGGACAAAAGAACTAAAGCAGAGCCAGTGCTTTTTCTTGGAAATCATTGACTATAGAGAGACTATTGCCCCAGGACTGGAAGGGCAGAGAAAGCGTTTTGTTTTGTTTTTGTTTTTTGGTCCTATTAGTGCTGCATTGCTGTGGCTGCCTGTCACCACAAGGCAGAAGGCTGGGAACTGATACCTGGGACACTTTGCCTGAGGGTGCGACTGCCCTCCTTATGATCACTGCAGCAGAGACTGCCAGGGCCAGCAGCTGACAGTCGCTTCCAGTTCCAGTCCCCTACATGAAGCCAGCTGGATTCAGCTGGCAAAGGAGATTGGGAAACAGTGAAAGATTTTACCTTTCTTGGGTCCTGAGGAGAGTTTGGAGAAGCTAGAATGGGCTGGAGTTCTACCAGAAAGTACTCCTGTACCAGGTCATAATAAAAATAGCTCTCCTATGTCTGTCTCCCTTTCCCTTCTGTCTCTCTGTCTCTGTCTCTGTTTCTCCAAGTCACTTAGCTTGTATAGAGTTCAGTCACTAGGACAGTGGATGGTTTCTTCAACTAGATTTGATCTCTTTTCCCATCATGACAGATGTGAATGAGGTACTGTACATAACATTTCTGAGCTCATCTATCTGATAGCAATGTTTGCAGAAATTAATGCTCCCAGTGTCTTACTGGAACAGGAACATTCTATGGTAACAGTTGATAGGAGATGCGTCTGGTTTTGCAGCCCTAAAAAGTACACAATCATTTTCTCTAAAGTTAACTACTAAATAGATGTCTACTGATGTCACAGTTCCACATCTGGCTTTTGGGTTGTTTACTAGAGATAAGAATCTCATAATTTCCTTCCCAGCCTGGCTTTGAACCATGATCCTCAGATATCTGAATATAGATATCCTGAATATCTAGGATTATAGGCATGAACCTTCAGCATCTAGCTTTAAGTGATTGTTTTAATAAAAATCCTAAGCTGTAATTAAAAAAAAGACAAGTTGGTGCTGGTAGCTCATGCTTACAATCCTAGCTACTTAGGAGGATCTGAGGATCACAGTTCAAAGCCAGCTTGGGGAAGGAAAAATCTGTAAGACTCTTATCTCCAATTAACCACCTAGAAACCTCTAGTGGAACTGTGGCACAAGGTGGTAGAATGCTAGCCTTGAGCAAACTACATTAAGGACAGTGCTCATACCCCGAGTTCAAGCCTTATAAGCATCAACAAGAAAGATAATCAAAAGCCCAGTTTTGGTGACTCACACCTATAGTCCTAGCTAAAGTATGTGTCCCTCCCTTTGTTTATCTTTTTTCCCCCCTTGTGCCAGTACTGAGGTTTAAAGTCAGGGCATGTCCTCTTTCTTAACTTCCTCCTTCCCCAGTCAAGGCTGGTGCTTTACTTCTTGAGCCACACCTCCACTTCCAGTGGTTTCCACCTTTTGCAGCGTGGTGACCTCAGAACCCCTGATCTTGTCGCATTAGTGAGTCCAGTGGAGCTGTGCTCAGCCCTCTCTCTGTCTATTCTTGCCCCGCCAGCATGGTCTTCAGCAGAGAAGCCATCAGAAGACTCCTCGCCAGCAAGTGTCGGTGCTACAGCAATGATGCTCCTGACGACATGGTCCTGGGCATGTGCTTCAGTGGTCTGGGCATCCCTGTGACTCACAGCCCACTTTTCCACCAGGTGAGAGCACTTCCTTTCCTGCCTGCAGGGGATGCAATTTCACTCTCACTTAGGGGGGTCTGCTTCCTTCTCCTATGTTATGGTTTCCTGCCTGCAGGGGATGCAATTTCACTCTCACTTAGGGGGGTCTGCTTCCTTCTCCTATGTTATGGAGATGATCTTAGGAACTATGTTGGCAGGCCCCAGGGGGACATTCTTAACAGCCTTTGGAGCCTCTGTGTCCATCAAAAAGGTGGAAGACAGAACATTTAGGAGCAGTGTTGTCAGACACCTTGTACATAGACTGTTTTGTAGAATGGGAACCTCTTTGTACAACTACTTAAAGATAATAATAAGAAGAAGATGTAAAAATAAAAATAAAACAAAAAAGAGAAAATAATGGTGTTGGACCAGTGCCCTTGCCTGTAGGACCAGGGAATGTATTCTTTTCAATTAAAAATTGATGCTGTTTGCTGAGTGCCAACAGCTTATGCCTAGCTACTCATGAGGCTGAGATCTGAGGATTGCAGTTCAAAGCCAGTCGAGGCAGGAAAGTCTGTGAGACTCTTTTCTCCAATTAACCACCAGAAAACCGGAAGTGGTTCTGTGGCTCATAGTAGAATGCTAGCCTTGAGTAAAAGAGCTCAGGGGTAGTGCCCAGGCCCTGAGTTCAAGTCCCATGACCAACCATAAAGAAAGAAAATCAACATCTAAAAATGATTGGTTGCTACCCAGGACTATATGGCTGACCTAACATCCAACAAGTATGTGGAATTCTATACTGTCCTCAGTTTTTGGACTATCCCTCTGGCTGTGAGTTTTTGTTGTTGTTTTATTTTGGTTTTGATTGTCTTTTTTGGGCTTTCTCCCTAAACTTGCTGGCTAAAATCTATTAACATTTCAATATGATATCTCATTATATTTTATGGGATACAGAGGAAATCATATTTTTTTTCAGGTTTGGTTAGTGCCCATAGCTTCACTGTATGTCTTTTGGAATAGGAGAAAAGAATTCTTCTGAAACATTTTCGGTAGTACTTTAAGAATCTATCAACCAGGTATTGGTAGCTCCTATCATCCTAACTACTCCAGAGTCTAGGATCTAAAGGATCAAATTCAAAGCCAGCTCAGGCAGAAAAGTCCATGAATCTTTATCTCCAAAGTAACAAGCAAAAATTGACTTAGAGGTGTGGTTGAAGTGGTAGAATGCCAGGCAAGCAAGTAAGTCTACCAAGCACAAGGTCTTGAGTTCATACCCAAGTACTTCTGAGAGAGACACAGAGAGAGGGGGAAAGGGAGAGAGAGAGAGAGAGAGAGAGAGAGAGAGAGAGAGAGAGACTGTGTAGAGAGAACAGGGAGAAAGGGGAAAAGAGGAAGAGGGAAGAGACAGGGAAGATCCTATCCAGTGGATGCATTTTTCTAAGAATGATTGTATATTATACAAAAACTAAAAATATCTGTAGATCTGCATCCATCTAATGGATCCCTCTAAGAAATTCGAAGCTTTTTGACATTTTAATGTAAACACATACATATTTAAATGTCCACCTTATACTGAAAAAAAATAGTGTCATGCTTTGCTTAGTAACTTACTGCTAGCATAGCAATAAAGAAAACTGATCATGACAGAAATAGCAGTGTAGAAAGCATTCTGAACAAGGCAAAAAAGTATGTGCATTGTCCAGAAAGACAGTATCCATGTCTTGGTAAGGGAGGATAAAAATAGACCTTTTATAAAGAAAAAAAATTCTAGCTGTGCAGGAGACTGAGATCTGAGGATCCTTGTATGAAGCTATCACTGGCAGGAAGTCCATGAACCTCTCATCTCCAATTAACTACCCATAATGAAGCAATGGAGATATGGCTCAAAGGGTAGAGCACCAGGCTTTTGCAGAAAAGTCAAATGAGAGCTTGAGAACCTGCGTTCAAGCTCTAATACTGCCACAAAAAAGGAAGGAGGGAAGGAAACTAGAAAGGAAAGGAGGGAAATAAAGAGGAGGAAAATAGAGAGGGGGAGGGAGGGAGGAAGGGAGAGGGAGAAAGAGAGAGAAATTGATGAGAAACCTTTCTTGCATCCGTCAGCAGGCACTTTTCTGTCTTTTAAGATCTTGAGAGAACTTGCACACATTTTAAACCAGTATGTTATGATACAGTAACCTAAAAAACGCAGGTTATTTTCTGTTGCTCCTTGTTCTATCTCAGGATGTCTCACTCATGAAAAGGGAAGGTAATTAAAACTGTTCATGTCTAAAGGATGTAATTTATAAAAGTTAGTATGACATGTCTTGGATTTTTATAGCAACTCTTTCCTCATAAGGAAAAATGCATTAGCAAATACAGTGATAAGAATAGAAGAAAGATGGAAAATAACCTAATCCCTAAGCAAAAATCCTTTGATGATAATTCAAAAAAATGTTTAAAAAGTTGTGTATTGCTTACTGTACTTTAAAACTCTGTATTCTTTAATTCATGTAATAAATTAAAAACCTTTCCAAAATTACAAAATATGTTTAAAACTTATCCTCCCCAACTGACTTTGCAGTGTCCAGTTCTTAAGCCTTTTTTTTAGAAAGTCTGATATCATTTGAACAATACTTTCCATTTGTAATGTTTGAACATGAATCCAAACAGTATATTTGTTTATATTAAGGAAGAAATATGAGGTAAAGAGATAAGAATCTTAAGATTCCTGAAGAATTAGAGTTAGATTATTTGTAAACAGTCTTTGTGTGTGTGTGTGTGTATGTGTGTGTGTGTGTGTGTGTGTGTGTGTGTGTGTGTGTGTTTAGCTCCCAGGGCTTGAACTCAGGGCATAGATGTTTTCCCTAAGCTTTTGTGCTAAAGGTTAGTCATCTATCACTTAAGCCACAGCTCCATTTCCCGATTTTTGGTGTTTAACTGGAGTTTATAGTCTCATGGATCTTCCTGTCTGGGCTGGCTTTGAACCATGATCCTCAGATCTCAGATTCCTGACTAGGATTACAGTCTTGAGCCACTGGCACTTGACTACCATCCTGATTTCATGTTGCCTGAGCCATATTCAGTCTGCTTTCAGTCAGAGAACGGAATATATACATATAGTACTGCCAGTACTGGGGTCCTCAAGCTCTCATTTGGCTTTTCTTGAACTCAGGGCCCTGAGTTCTCACTTGGCTTTTCACTCAAGGTTGCCATTCTATTAGTTGAGCTTTGCCTCTGCTTCCAGTATTTTGCTGGTTAGTTAGAGTAAGTGTCTCATGGACTTTTCTGTCTTGGCTGGCTTGGACTATGATCTTTAGATCTCAGCATCTTAAAGAGCTAGGATTACAGGCATGAGCCATCATTGCTTGGCAAACATTATTCTAAAATGAGAGATTTGGGAGGAGGTTATCTTTTCATTAAAAAGCTAAGTATCTTGAGCATGTGGTTCTCTGTTCTTCTAAGATTATAAGCCACAAATAATATGGCAGTAAGTAGTGGCCTATAAATTTTCTGCATACAATGCAAGCACCAAATTAGACAAAATTGTTACTTTGGGACTTATGAAATTAGTCTTAACACATTGGGAACTTGAACTCAAGGTTTCTTGCTCTCACTCTGCCTTTTAGCTCATGGCTGGTGCTCTACCATTTGAGCCATGACTTTAGTCCCAAGACATTTCAGACAAGGAAAAATTACAAGAATTCTTTACTATCAGACCACTGGACAAAGTCAAGATCAGAGGAGATGGCCTCTTATAACTAGAATAGACAGGAAGGAGAAAAGAAAACTGAAAGGGTTTGTACTGAATATGAAAGATTGTATGTGTATACTATGTATGCATATGTAAATATATGGGAAGGGATTTGAACTATGTTGTAGCAAAGCTGATTTTATTGGCATTAAGTTTATGTTCATAAATGAAAGATTCTTGTTCTTGTCCCTAAAGCAGCCTCTGAGGAAATAACTTGTGAACAATAGCCCCCAAAATCCCAACAAAAGGACTTAAATGTTTACTAAAGAGATTTTGCTTAATAAAAATAAGGCAGTAACAGAGGAACAAAGGAACCAAAAAACTGGGAGATATGCAGAAAACAAATAGCAAAATAGCTCATGAAATTCAGCTAGGTCAGCTCTTGCATTAAATGATCATAGAAATTGTCAGCCTGGATAGAAAGCAAATTCTGATTGTGTTGTTTATGAGTCAAGCATGCTCTAGACTCATAAATAACAGCTGTGCCGAATTTCATGGATTAGAAAAGCCGCGTCATAAAAAACCCTAAGAGAACTTGAGTGGTTGTACTAATGTTAAAGACAAGGTTACAGATATTATTAAAGAGAAAGGAGGATAATTCATGTTAACAGAAGGACAGCCTAGACAGAAGGGTATAAGCCTGTTACAAGCATACAAATGTAACTAATAATGGGTCTTCAAAGTACATGAAGCATAAATTGATAGAAATGAAAAGTGAAATAAACAGTAACTAGTTGACCTACTTGACAACAGAATACACATTTTTTAAATGTACACAGAACGTTCTTCAGGGCAGACCATATGCTAAGTCATAAAACAATTCTCAATAGATTTGAAAGGAATTTCCCAGATTTTTAAAATTTGTTTTTCGGTAGTACTTAAGGTTGAACTAAGAACCTTTGGCTTACTAGGCAACTTCTGCGCTACATGAGTCCTGAACTTAAATATGAAACTAGTCAAAGCATATTCTTCGATCACAATTGAATTCAATTAGAAATGAAGAACAGCAAAAAACATTGGCAGACTACCAAATGTTTGTATAACACATTCCTAAATACTTCAAAGGCCTAAAAAGAAATTATGAGGGAACTTAGAAAATATCTTGAGTACAGGAAAGATGAAACAAAATGTATCAAAATTCTGGATTCAGCTACACAGTAACTAGAGGGAAATTTGTAGTCTTAAACATGTTAGAAATTAGCACAAATAGATGTGGATGCAGTGTAATTCAGCTATTCAGGAGGCAGAGATTAGAAGGATCTCTGAAATCTCAGAGATTATAAGGCTCCCATCTCAATCAAGAAAGCTGTGTGGTGTCGGTACATCTGTAATTCCAACTAAGCATAAGTAAGAGGATCAAAGTTTGAGGCCAGCTGGGGCAAAAATGTAAAACTATTCAAAAAAACAACTAAAGCTGAGGGGGGACCAAGATGGCGACGGGGCAGTAGGGAAACGCCACAGCTCTCTCCAACCAAAAAGAGAGTTCGAGTTCCAACGCTTAATCTCCCCAAGAGACCGACAACAACAAAAAGACGAACACTCAGAGAAAAACTAGAGGTGAAAAATAATAAAAAAAGAAAGAGAGAAAAAGAA
>NW_012267318.1:4711556-4769914 GCF_000151885.1 Dipodomys ordii
GGGGAAGGGAGGGAGGGAGGGGATGGTAGGGGGAAAACAATGGAGGAGCTAACAATGTTCAAGAGGAAGTGTACTCATTACCTCACTCATGTAACTGTAACCCTCTGTATAGTATCTTTACAATAAAAAAATTAAAAAAAAAACAACTAAAGCTTAAAAGACCAATAGAAGATAAAATCACTATAGAGATATTTTAATGTTTTAAAAATAGTCTACATGGGCATGATTTCATGTTTGTAATACTAACTACTTAGGAGGACTGCGGCTGGCCCAGGCAAAAGCACCAAATTCTATTTGAAAAATAAACCAAAATAAAAAATTAAAATGAAAGAAGGACCAGGAATATGCCTCAGGTAGAGACAGTGCCCCAAGTTCAACCCTCAGTAACTTAAAAAAGTAGCATGTCTGCCTCTGGTATGTAGTTTCTGCCATGGGTCCCTGTGAACTCCCACTGGTGTTAATGCCTTTATGAAATCCCTTGTACTTGAACATGGGTAAAACTTTGAATTCGTTTCTAAACAGTAAAACATGGCAAAGGTGAAGGATGCTTCTTCCATAATGAGGTTATAAGGGGTTATAATTTTCCCCTTCCCACCGTCCTGTCTCTGACTGTTTTGATGAGGTAAGCTACCCTTGTGGTGATGGGCCTTCATGACAAGGAATTGAAGAAGGGTGGCGTGGCCTCTGGCTAAGAGCCAGCAAGGAAGTGAGGGCCGTCTGTCCAGTTGCCCACAAGGACCTGAATAACACCAGCAGTCATCAGAAGAGCTTAGAAGTGGATCTTTTGCCAGCTGAACTTTCAGATGAAACCATAGATCTATGCTAACATCTTTTTTTTAATACTTTTTTTTATTGGAAAAATACTGTACAGAAGGGTTACAGTTACATGAGCAAGGTCATGAATACATTTCCTATCAATGATTGTTACTTCCTCCTTTGTTTTTCCCCTACCCACCCTTTTCCCTTTCTCCTCCCCCTCCCCACCTAAATTGTAAAGTTCATTTTTCACCATAGTGTCTTGTACATCGCATTGTTACAGTGGATCAACCTGTATCCCTCTTTAAGCATTTTGTTTTTTCCCTTCTCCTCCTCACGCTAGAGAAGTATATATACAAGATGCAGGGCACCAATATCAAATACAGTGAAAATGGGTTATACCGTGGGGGAGAAACATACAAAGAAACAAAAAAAATTACATGGTACATTATAAATACAGTAGGAACAATAGAACCCCTATCTTGGGATTCTGTGCTAACATCTTGATTGCAACCTGTGAGGGACTGAAGCAAAGGAGCCAGCTGAACTTGGCTTAGACTTGGAAAGAGAAGCTGGTGTGTTCACTGGCTAAGCTTGAGGTCATTTGTTTTGTATCAGTAGTACATTATACTTCTGTTGTTAGCATTTATACTCCTAGGTATCTACTCGAAAGGAATTGATAACCCATAGACATGATTATGAATATTCAAAGCATTGGTATTGACTGGTAACTAGGTGAACATAATGTGATATTTTCATACCATGTCACACTGCCCATCAATCCAGGAAGGAGCTACTGATATAGGCCACAAGGCCAAGGTAGCCAAGTGTGAAATATTCACATTCTATGATTCTATTCAGTAGAGACTTCTAGAAAAGCCACCACTGGTAGAGATTAAGCAAGTAGTGATTTTACTGGGCTACCAGTAGGAATAGGATTTGATTGCTGTTACATATAATTGGTTGTCCTCAAATCCAAAATTTTAGAAATTCCCTGAAAATTTTTAGACTACTGACAGTATCATATGTGAATCATTTCAATACAGCTTTAAATAAGTAGCTTAATTTTTTTCTTTTTCTAATTGTTATTGTAAAGGTGATGTACAGAGATGTTATGGTTTATAAGTCAGGTAAAAACTACATTTCTTTTTGAACAGTGTCACCCCTTCCCTCACTCTCTCCCAGTTTTTCCCTCCCCTTCCCCCTTACAAGTAATATAATTTTACTCTCCACTTACTCTGTTCAGTGGGGGCTAATGTTTGGAGATAATTTTATTTTTGCCCATCCTTGTACAATCCTTCCCCACCCCTGACCTTACCTGTTGGGAATTCCCTTTAGGCAGCTTGGACCCAGAAAAGTACTTGCTAGAAGCTATTTAAATTTCACAGTGTTGTAAATACCTTGGTGGATAGATTTGCTTTTCAGGTTTTTTCTTATTCTTTTCTATGCCCTCTTATGTTGAAAATGACCAGCACTTCGTAATTTTTAACAAGCAACATTTGCCTCTACTGAATGCCAAGCTGCGGGTAATTGCTCCTGGGATCTTGAGTTAACAGATCCCCCCTACCTCCACCCATCCTTCTCTCCCTTCCTTGAAAACAATTTCTGTAAAACCTGCTCTATTACCCTCCCTTCTTCCCCCTTCCTAAAGCAATTTCAATAGATTTTATAGTTCTCTTTTCATAAACTCAGACAATCAAGCTGCTTATATTCATTCTTTCACCCTCCGAGTTAGCCCAACCCCTTTTGCTAGTACCCACCCCACAACAGAACTGATTTCTCTTTCCCTGTCCCCTGTGAGCCAGGGATTTTCTTCTTATGTTAAGTGCATTTGTATCTCCAGCAGTTCCTTTTCACAGGTGAAAAACCAAACAAGGATTTGTTTCCGTTGCTTTTACTTCACTCTTCTGGGGCCATTGTGGAATTATCTGAGAATGAACTGATCTGAGAATGTTTCTTCTTAGTTTTCTTCTCTGCCAGTAAATTCTCCAAGGGCTTTGTGAATGCACAATGTATTGTGCATGAATTCCCTCAAATAATATTCATAACTTGGTCAGCTCAATTAGACTATATACCAGTGTATATATTTTTTGATCTGTCTCACCCTTTCCTTTTAAAATTCCCATCTTAGACTTTAAACTCCATGAGCATTTAGAATTTTTTTTTTAATTTTGTTTGCTTCTTTCTTTCTTTACCTTTTTTTTTTTTTTTTTGGGGGTCCGGTCGTGGGGCCTGAACTTCCCTCAGCTCTTCAGCTCAAGGCTAGCACTCTACCACTTGAGCCATAGCACCACTTCCGGCTTTTTTCTTTTTGCTTATGTGGTGCTGAGGAATCAAACCCAGGGCCTCAGGCATGCAAGGCAAGCGCTCTACCACTGAGCCACCTTCCCAGACCCTCTTTCTTTACCTTTTAAACCAGCATTTGGGCTTAAACTCAGGGTCTTGTGCACTTGCTTTGCTTTTTTTTCTGTTCACGGCTGGTGCAGGAAAGTGGAGCCATACCTCCATTTCTATTTTTTTTTGGTGGGTAATTGGAGATAATCTCATGAGTTCTCTGCCTGGCCTGACTTCAAACCAGTAATCCTCAGATCTCAGCCTCTTGAGTACCTAGGATTACAGGCATGAGCCACTGGCATCTGACTGTAGAATTTTTAGTTTATTTTTTTGTGCCTGTCCTGAGGCTTGACCTCGGGGCCTGAGCATTGTCCCTGAGATACTTTTTGTGAAGGCTAACATACTACCACTTGAGTCACAATGCTACTTCCAGCTTTTTCTGAGTAGTTTGTCTCATGGACTGAGTAAAGTCTCATGGACTTTCCTGCCCAGGCTGGCTTTGAATCACAAGATCATCAGATCTAATCCTCCTGAGTAGCTAGGATTATAGGTATGGGTCACTATACCAGCTGACCTTAGACTTTTTAAAAGGTGATAAGATGATGTTTATGAGAGTTCTCTAATATTATTTTGAGCCTTTTACCCACAGAAACTATTGTTGGAACACTCATGTGAGTGTGTTTGTGCCTCCCAATGAGGCTTGGGTAGATAAGACACTGTTGAGAGCACTGAGCAGATTAAGGGCTGGGGGACAGGAAGCCTGCAGTAGCTTGGTGGAACACAGCCAGGAGTTGGATGCCTCCCTCTTGCTCCTGTTCAAGTCATGGCACCTCTGTGAACTCCACTTTCCTCATCACATCTATATTTGATCATCTT
Organism: Dipodomys ordii; assembly: GCF_000151885.1. Lineage (NCBI taxonomy): Eukaryota > Metazoa > Chordata > Mammalia > Rodentia > Heteromyidae > Dipodomys > Dipodomys ordii. Next base: position 4,715,523 of record NW_012267318.1, read on the forward strand.
GGCAGGATTAAACAAGATAAAATTTATCAAAGTTATTCTCTACACCATTTAAAAATGTATAAAGATTCCTATAAAAACGTAAGCAGGCTGGAATAAAATACTACTTTTAATAGTCAATACATTTTGTGTTGACAGCTTCAGCGTTCCTCTCTAAAACCGATGGGCCATACAAATTTATAAACAAATCCAGAAGGCCATTGAGAATGTTAAAGGAGAACAATATGAAATCCAGTGAATCTGTGAATGATGACAAAATGAAACTTACTGAAGGCTATTGAAAAATAATAGGGGATGGTAGGCATGAGATAGAGTAAACAAGGGAGCAAATCTGATTAATATACTATAGATGCTACATATATGCATAAACATTAACTGAAGCATTGTACAGAGAGGGATGTAACTGCTTAAAACGAATTCTAGGAAGCTAGATCAGGGGTTGTCAGGGGAGGTGTGAGGTCATAGGGAGGTGGGTGGATGAATGGAGAGAGGAAGGGTAGATAAATACAGTCTTACTATTCAATGTATCTATGTGAATATGGAACTAGGTAGGTGAAGATCACAGATGGGGTTGAGATAGATGGTGAAAAATGATGAACTGGGTGCCACTGATCAAGATACTCATAAACTGACACGTTAAATTGAAACCCCTTGGTACAACTACTTAAGGATAATAGGAAAAATAAAAATAAGTAAAAGGTACTGTGTACACATATGTAATGTGTGGTGAAACCCTTTTGAATAATTAATATATACTAAAAATGAACGCCAGGAATATGAAATCTGTTTTATCTGATGGGATATGGGTACTGGTTGGGGGGGTAATTGAAGAGAGTGAAGAAGCATGTCTGTAGTTGGAATACTTTATGAACATGTGTGAATGGAACAGGGAAGTTTGTTTATACTCGTTTGGGAAGAGGGAGTCAAAAGAGAAAGACAGAAGGGCCATTGCATGCATATATGGACATGTCAAAATGAAATCTCCTTATACAGCAGATTGGTGGTAATAAAAATATAAAAACAAAAAAGAACATTGAGAGGAGATGAATGCTCTTCTCAGAGCAAACAAAATCATGCCTGGTTCCAGTTGTCTTTCAAACTCTAGGTTATGTCTTCAATAACACTATCCTAGTCTCTCTCTAATTCTGCTTCATTTTCTAAGTGCCAGAGGACTTTGAAATGATGATAATATACAATGTTTTAGGTCCTCTTGCAGATTGTTTTTGGTTACTTGGAATTCTTCATCTCTGTATCTGAAACTAGAATGACATTACCTTCCTCCCCAATGAATTCTGTGCTTTCTTTGAAGTATATCAAGTGATCGTGGTAGAGCTATAGCTGGGCTGCAGGGACCCAGAGAACTCCTTCTCCAACCTTCATAACCCATGTGAAGCAGTTCTTTGAGATGGACATGGAAAATAACTTTTCTACTTATTTTTCAGAAGTAATATCATTCAGTTAAATGACTCACCAGAAACACTTTTGTAGGCTCGGAGAATTGTTCCTTCAGAAGATATAGAACATAGAAGCCCAGAGCAAACCATTTGAGATGTGAAAGTAAAAACAAAACAAAACAAAAAAACAGCAAGGCACCTGGAGTTAGAGGGAAAAGAGGAGAAAAGATTTTCCTTCTGGACTTTTAGAGTCTTACAATTAGTATCAAATACTGAGCAAAGCAGTTAAGCTTGCAAATTCAATTGTTGTTCTGGAACAATTATTGAATTATTTTTCAATCTGCTCTTCTTTGTGTAGGCTCGGCCGGTAGATTACCCGAAGGATTACCTTTCTCATCAGATTCCTATATCATTCCACAAACATTGGAACATTGATCCAGTGAAGGTGTATCACACGTGGCTGGCACCCAGCATGGAGGACAAAACCAGGCAGGAGACACAGAAAGCTTCTAAGGAAGAGTTATAGTCTGATGGCCCTGGTATAGAACATGGAAAGGAACAGCCATGGAGACCTGAACTGTCCCACTGGGCTGTGCTCATCATACTGCTTGCATAAGCCACTGGGCACTGGACACTTTGTGACATGAGGTGGAAATAGTGCATAGGGTATTGATGGGTGAATAAAAGTACTCTTAGGGGAAACGGATTTTATTTTATTTTTTTTTCTAGGAAAAAAAATTACTTGTTTTGTGATGGATGCCATTACTGTAACACAATGTTTACTGTGCATTTTCTAGGCTGTGATACAGCAGCTTTAATGCTGTCATGGGGAAACAAATGGTACCCGAAGTCCCTTCCCCGTTCCCTCTCTTCATGATGAGTTTCAGTTGGGCATGAGAGTGGAGAAATGTGACTGGCTATCATTTCCTATAAAGAATGATGACCTTTTTGTTGTGGATATTGCCCATGGTAATGAACTTTTATGCCATATTATTGATAATGAAAATTCATTTCTGGAAACTCAGTCGGAATGGTACTGTATTAAGGGTGATTCATAAAACATCATAAAAGCCTAAATATAAAAACTCCCTGTCGTCTATATAATATGGTTGTTATATTTTTATCTATTTTTTTGTTGCTTATGGCCTATCGAAAGGCCTTTGGCCTGACTCTCCTGTTTCTTTAGAAGTTCATCTATGTGCCATTTCTCTCTAAGCCCCTATCTTTAAGGCCAGCCAGAAATGAAGATCCTCAGTATTTCAAAGCAAGTCCATGTGTCTCCCTCAAGTCAGCAGCTTTTGAAGACTCAGGAGGTGAATTCCACGTAGACCTGCCATTGTACCTTGTTTCTCTGTGAGACTTTCTCCTCTGGCTCGGCATAGACAGCTCAGCTCCAGCCAGTACCCATGACACCCTCTGGGAAGGATGGCACAGGGACTTGGCAATATGTCTGAGTTCTTAAACAGTGACATTTGAACATAGTGTTAAAAATAGCTCTAGTTTGGAAATCCTATATTTAATATATAGTAATTTAACACATTCAGTATTACTCTATAAAAAGTACTCTATATTTTAATGCTTTTAATTCTATTCACGTTTGTAAAGATATTTGCATAAGATTTCATTTTAATATGTCATACTAATTTTGGTACAGTAGAATACTTTCTTCTTTTTTAAAAAAAAATGTTCTTCATTAACTTTGCTTATAATGCTTTTTGTAGCCAGGCACAGGGTTTTAAAGCCATATCACTGAAAGTACCTGTGTGTGTGTGTATACCTTTTTTTTTAAAACAATATATACATATACCTTTGATGTAACTTAGAGTTAACTAATTTCCAAAGTGATCCAGTAGCTTTGGTATATTAGCCAGTACCAGGATTGGCAGGTGACAATGCAGGTTAGTACTGGCAGTGCACACTGGGAACTGCGACACCCAGGGCTCCAGTGGACACCCAGGGCTCCAGTGCACAACTGGAAACCACAGGGCACATCCAGCACTGTGGTAGACACCCAGTCCTGCAGTGTTCAGCTCTGAAGCCAGTGTTCACACACTACAGTGCACATGTTACACTGCACTGGACACTCAGTGCTGCAGTGGACACCCAGCACTCCTGTATACATACACAGCACCGCAGCACACAGTGGACACCTCATGCCAAATTGCCTCAGTGGAATGCTCTAAATTCAGTTTGCAGAATGGCTTTGTGACTCACCGAAGAAAGGGATTGAGGACAACCACGGGTTAAGGGGCTCTCTAGGGATTTCTAGACCTTCCAAGGCTTCTCTGATTCTGTCAGCACTGTTGTCCTTGCAGCTGGGATCACTGTCATTTCTACCATGAAGGAATACTCCTGGAGGACCTGGTGGTCACAGTAGAGGAGACGAGTCTTGGTTTCTTCTGCCTCAGCCTCTGTTACCCTCAGAAGACAGCGTGACAGTGTCTGCACTGGGAAATCTGCACTGGGCTTGCTAATGAGCTTAGTGCACTGCCTCTGGCACTTTGAGGTGTTTGTTAGTTAATGTTTCCTTTTGGGAATTCTGTAAGTCTAAGTATGAATAAAACATCATTGTCCAGCTTTCTGATTTCTCAAATGTATTTGTTAGTCAAGACCAGACCAGGAGTGCACAGAGCATGGGGGAAAAGAATCCATGAAGAAATCGGGGAAATGCTGACCACTCAGTAAATAAGAATGCTGAGAGAGAGAAAAAATAATAAAAGCTAAGCTTAATGTACAGTCTGTAAAGTCATTCTACTTTAATATATGACAAGTCAGAGATGCCATTTGAGAGTTGAGATTAGAAGAAGTCAATATTGCATCTGAACTCTGCAGGACAGGTGTCCTCTTCCTTCTTTTGTCCTTTAAGGAGGGATGTCTTCCCCTGTAGTTATTTTTTATCCTAAGGATTAACACCAGAGACTTATGTGTGGAATTATCAGAAGGTCATTTTTACTTGTAAGCCATTTCAGGTGATTTAGCTGGGTAAGGGGTTCTACATCTTGCACTTAATCAGAAATCAAAAGATCCTGTGTAGAATGCTTGGGAGCCTAAAACAATGATAGCACTCTAGGTTATGAATGATGCTATGCCTGGACAAAAAATATATATATCAGTATCTTCTGCATTTTCTTATTTGTTGAAAACCTTTCAGGCTTCTACACCCTTAGCCATTATAATTATTTAGGTATGCATACTTCCTCAAAAACTAACACCAGAGTATCGACACTTGTGAAAATACTCAGATTATCTTCCAATTGTAGAGATACAATTATTATTTTTATAACATTAATTCTTAAATTATCTTTGAGTAGTTGTACAAAGAAGTTTCAATCCAACATATCAGTTTTTGAGTAGAATACATCTTGATCAATGTCACCCCTTCCATTGTTTTCCCACCATCTCTTACAACCTTACTCATTCTCTCAAGTTCCATTTTCACATAGGTATATTGAATATTATGACTGCATTTGCCAACCCATCCTCTTTCTGTCCGTCTGTCTCCCCTCCCCTTGACTTTGCCCCTTACTATTGTGTTTCAGTTTTCTGGTGTTCATTCTGTTCAACTGTCAGTTAATTGTTGAAAGGAGTTACACCACTGGAATCCTCCCATGCGTATACCATACTTGAGTCAATGTGTGTATATTTGCACCTACCCTGTTTTCATATGTTTATAAGTTAAATCTAAACCCTACATATGAGAGAAAACGTGCCCTTTGTAGCGGTGTCATTTTTCTATGGAATAAAGTGAGTCAATACATTTATTCAGCAACTGTTGAGTTATTAAACACACTGTGCCAGTCATTCACAGATGCTCCATTGTCTTCTGTTTACCACTCTTGCTCATCCCTGCCATCCTTAAAATACCTGACACATAGTAGGTGCTGTTTTTCTGTTCCCAAGCATTTTGTGAGCTTGCTACTTGCAAACTGTCTTTCCTCCTCTGTAGAATGAAGGCTTTGTTTCTGGTGCTGAATTAGCTTATGTTTTCACTTTAAAGGCTTTGGTATTGTAAAGGGAAATGGAGTAGATGCAGGAAGAAGAGACATTCATGAGGGAGTTCCTTCATTATGTCCTGTTTCTGTTCCTTTGGGCCCAAGCTGATAATGTTTCTACTGACACAACAATCTTTTTTTTGCATTTTTATTTTATTTTTTATTATTATCTTTAAGTGGTTCCCAAAGAAGTTCCCATTCTACTAAACAGTATATGAATACAAAGTGTCTGACAACATTGTCACCCATCGCTCCTAACCCATCCCTTCTCTCACTTTTTTTCTTTAATTGAGATTAGGTGATACATAAATTTCACATATTTCATAGTATTGTGGAGTAGTGACAGTTAAAGTCACAAACTCATTTTAACCTTCACAAGGAAAATGGTCATTATCATGGTCTATACAGTTTGTGAATTCTGTGAGCTTTGACAATACAAGTTATTTTTTCTACATCAGGTGATGTTTACATTTTTTTTCCTTTTGCTCAGTGTAGGCTGTTCTCACTTATTCTGTTCCTCCTACTGGCTTCCTTCTGTTCCATGAATATATCTATCATATACATTGTCTAGAACATGGAGTCATCTAGCAATGATAACAAAATGGGTGGCTGTCCTTTGTTTCTTGAGTCCTGTTACTTTGCCATATCTTCTCATATTTTGGCTTTAGCATCCAGGAAGACCATGTGCCATTTGTCTCTTTGTTCCTGGCTTACTTTGCTCAAAATAATCTGCTCTAGTTCCATCCATTTCCCTGAAAATGCCATTTATCTTTCTAAAGGCTCCATAATATTCCATTGTATATAGGTACCACAGTTTTTGGATCCACTCATCAGTAGTGGGGAATCTGGGTTGTTTCCAAATCTTGGCTATTCTGAACAGTGCTACAATAAACATGGAGGTGCATGTGTCTTTGTATATGGCTTCCTGTTGTTCAGGGTAGATGCCTAGGAGTGGTATGGCTGGGTCATAGGGGAGGTCTATGTTTAGCTTTCTGAGGACCCTCCAGACTGCTTTCCAAAGTGGTTGTATTAGTGTACATTCCCACCAGCAATGCAATAGGGTTATTCTTTCTCTGCATCCCCTCCAGATTTGTCGTTGGCTGACTTTGGCATGTGGGCCTTTCTGACTGGGATAAGGTGGTATCTCAGTGTTGTTTTTATTTGCATTTCCTTTACAGCCAGGGATGATGAACATTTCCTCATGTGTTTCTTTGCCATTTTTATCTCTTCTTCTGAGAAGTCTCTCTTTAGCTTCCTTGCCCATTTCATGATTGGTTTGTTAGATTTCTGAGGGATTAGTTTCTTGAGTTCCCTGTATATAATGGATATTAGACTCTTGTCTGATATTTTGCTGGTAAATATTTTTCCCAATTAGTTGGGTGTCTTTCTAGTTTGGTTGCTATTTCTTTGTCTGTTCAGAAACTTTTTATTTTAAGGTAGTCTCATTTGTCCAGTCTCTCTCCAATTTGTTGTGACCCTGGGACTCTGTTCAGGAAGTTCCTACCTGTGCCTATAAGTTCAAGTGTCTCTCCTACTCTATCCTGCAGTAGTTTCAGAGTATCAGGTTTGGTGTTAAGGTCTTTAATCCATTTTGAGTTGATGTTAGTGCATGGTGACAGGCTAGGGTCCACTTTCAGTTTAATGCATGTGGCCAACCAGTTTTCCCAGCACTGATAGTTGAAGAGGTTATGATTCTTCCACTGTATGTCTTTGACTCCTTTATCAAATATCAACTGCCTATTATGCAGCTTTATTTCTGGGTCCTTTAGTATGTTCTCTTGGTCTTTGGGTCTCTTTTTGTGCCAGGACCAAGCTGTCTTTGTTAATATGGCTCTATAGTAGAGCTTGAAATCCAGTATCGTGATCCCTCCTGCGTTGTTTCTTTTGCCTAGAATTGCTTTGGCTATTCTAGGTCTTTAGTTGTTCCATACAAACTTTTGGACTATTTTCTCTATTTCAGTAAAGTATGTCATTGGGATTTTCATGGGAATTGCATTGAATGTGTATATCAATTTTGGCAGTAAGGTCATTTTTACTATATTCTGCTTATTCAGGAACATGGGAGATCTTTCCATTTCCTGGTATCCTCTGTGATTCCTTTTTTAAAGGTTTTTGTAGTTTTCATGAAATACAGCCTTTATATCTTTGGTTAGGTTAATTCCTAGATACTTATTTTTAGGTTATTGTGAATGGGGTTAGTTCCTTGATTTCCCTTTCTGCTTTTACATTGCTGGTGTACAGAAAGGCCACTGATTTTTGTGGGTTAATTTTCTATCCTGCTACTTTGCCGAAGTGGTTTATAAGTTCTAAGAGTTTGGGGATGGAGCCTTTGGGATTGTTAAGGTATAAAATCATGTCATTTGCAAAAAGAGATAGTTTAACTTCTTCCTCCCCTATGCGGATCCCTTTAGTGTCTTTTTCTTATTGCTCTGGCTAAGGATTCCAGAACTATATTGAAGAGGAGTGGAGAGAGTGGGCATCCTTGCCTTGTTCCTGTTTTGAGGGGAGTTGGTTATAGTTTTTCCCCATTAAGTATAGCATTGGCTTTTATTGTTTTAAGGAATGTTCCTTCTATCCCTATTTTTTTCCAAAACTTTTAACATGAATGAATGCTGTATTGTATCGAAAGCCTTTTTCGAGTCATTGGAAATAATCGTGTGGTTCTTGAGCTTGGATCTGTTGATGTGATGGATTACATTTATTGACTTACATATCTTAAACCATTCCTGCATCTCTGGGATGAAGCCTACTGGTCATAATGTATGATTTTTTTGATACATTTCTGGACTTTGTTGGCTATAATTTTATTGAGGAGCTTTGCATCTGCGTTTATCAAAGAGATTGGTCTGTAGTTCTCTTTTTTGTTGGGTCTTTGCCTGGTTTGGGGATGAGTGTGATATTGGCTTCATAGAATGAGTTTGGGACTACTCCCTCTGCTTCTATTTCCCTGAAGAGCTTGAGGAGTATGGGTGTTAGTTCCTCTTTAAAGGTCTTATAGAATTCTGTAGTGAATCCATCTGGTCCTGGATTTTTCCTTGTTGGAAGGTTTCTGATTGCTTCCTCTATGTCATTGTAGGTTATTGGTGTATTTAATTGATACAACAATCTTAAAAGACTTGTGAGTCTCCTGTGTGTATCAAGGTATTAGACAATGAGCTGCTCTACAGATCCTGGCCATGCCATCTGTTCTGCAGAGATTTTAAAAAAGGGACTTATGAATCATACACTCTTTGAAAAGAACCTGGGTAAAGGAATATTTTGATTTCTCCAGGAAGTACCCAATGATTGCTCAGATATGTCCTTGGAGACTTCCTCAGAGCATTATTCTTTACTAGTAAATCTGCTCATTTCAGCATTCTTAACAATCTTGATTTCCCAAGAATCTCACAAATTATCAACATTAGGTTACTGTTTTTTCTTAATAATTTTTCTCTTAATTTATATCTTTCAAATTTTACTATGGGTTGAATATCCAATATTTCAAGTGCTTGGGACCAGAAGTATTACAGGTTTTGGAGTTTTCAGATTTTGGAATATTTATACAGACTTTACTGGTTGGCATGCAAAAGTTTCAGATTTCAGAGTATTTTGAATTTCTGATTTTTGGATTAGTAATGCTCAATCTGCACATGTTATAAGAAGAAACCAGATGTGCCTTCAGTGCTTTGCTTGGAATCTAAGTATGCAAGTTCAATACTTAAAACTTCTTTCCACATAATTGTATTATATACTTAAGCTAGATTTTCTCTTAACCAGTATTCTTTCCTCAGATTTCTAAAAACATATTATTTTCCTCAGCATTTTTCATTTATGTTTACCAACATTCAGTTCCCAATAAAATATGTGCTAAGATGATAAGGATGTATTAGTCACTATTTGTCACTATGACCAAACACCTTACAGAAACAACTTAAGGGAGGAAAAATTGATTCTTAACTCCCAGTTGTAAAGGTTTCATTGAAGGTCAGCTGGATGCATTACTTTGGGTCTGATATAAAGCATGTTCAGAGGGTTTTCTCTTAGGCTCCTCCCCTTCCTTCTATACTCTTTCAAGCAGCATCTTTTTTTTTTATTGTGAGCATACTGTACAGAGGGGTTACAATTACATGGGCAAGATAATGAGTACATTTCTTATCAAGCATTGCAGCCTCCTCCTTTGTTTCTCCTTCCCATCCCTTCCCATCTCCCCTCCCCCACCAAAGTTGTAAAGTTCCTTTTTCAACATAATGATTTGTACATCTCATTGTTGCAATGGGTCCACATGTATCCTTATTTAAATGGTTTGTTTTTGCCCTTCCCCTCCACAAATTATAACAATATCAAATACAATGAAAGCAAGGGTTATACCATGGGGGAGGGACATACCAAGCAACAAAGAAATCATCTTATAAATATGTGAGAAACAATCACAAGAAAGAAAAAAAACCATTTGAACACTTATCTTGGGGTTAATTTCACCTAACATCAACTTATCTGACCTTTTCTTTTTTTGGGGGGGGGGTCTGGTCGTGGGGCCCGAACTCTGGGCCTGGGCACTGTCCCTCAGCTCTTCAGCTCAAGGCTAGCACTCTACCACTTGAGCCACAGCGCCACTTCTGGCAAGGCAAGCACTCTACCACTGAGCCACCTTCCCAGCCCTTATCTGACCTTTTCTGCTTGACTCAGACATATACTAGATACTGCAAATAAGGGAAACCATGGGACCTATGTTTCTTTGGGCTTGGCTTACTTCACTTAATGTAATTTTTTCCAAGTCTTTCCATTTCCTAACAAATAGGGCAATGCCATTCTTTCTGATGGAGGCATAGAATTCCATTGTGTATAAATACCACATTTTCTTGATCCATTCATCTACTGAGGGGCATCTGGGTTGGTTCCATATCTTAGCTATAGTAAATAATTCTGCAATAAACATAGTTGTGCTGGTAACATCTTTAACAGCCATTTCCACCAACAGTCTACTTAAACCAAGAAGGCCTTTTCTGCCACGCACCATAAACACATCCTCAGCTTTTTCCCATACCCAAATCCAAAGTCACTTTCACATTTTAGTATTTTATTATTACAGTATCACAGCAGCCCCTTATTTTCCAGTACCAGTGTATGTAGTTATGGCTGCTATGACAGATTACTGAAAGACTGGTAGCCCATCAGAACAGAAATGTATTCGTTCCCTTAAGAATTTTTTTTGGCGTGGGGGTATAGCTCTTGCCTAGCAAGTGCAACGTCCTGGGTCTGATCCCCAGTACCAAAAAGGAAAACACACACACACACACACACAAAGAGTTTTTTGGAGGCTAGAAATCTGAAATCAATGTCAGTGGGCTGAAATCTAGGTGTTGCTGGACCAGCGCTCCCTTCACAGGCTCTGGCAGTGAATCAGCGCCTTGGCTCTTGTGGTTTTTAGGGGGTGCTAGCATTTGTTGGTTCCTGGGCAGATCACTTGTTTCTGTCTCTTTGGTCATATTGATTTCTCTTCTTTGGGTGTATCTTGCTCTTTTTCCATTCTGGAACCATGTATGTGATTGCATTTAGAGGCACCCAGGTAATGCTCTATCTGTGGATCACATCTTAATCACTTCCATGAAATGCTTTTCTGCCATATAGGGAAATGGTCACAGGCTCCAGGAATTACATACCGATTTCTGATGGAAGGGATGAGTGGAGCTTGGAGAGATGGGAGGAGATCCATGGACAAAGGAGTGACTCTGAATTGCTGAATGGTATACGCTTTGTACAGTTACTTGAAGAAAATAGGAAATATAATTTAAATTAAAAATTTCAAATATGCATTGTACTCACAAACTGACATGTAGAATTGAAACCCTTTTGTACAACTACTTAAGGGTAATAAAAATAATAAATATGAATTTGTTTGGCAAGGGAAGCAATATTCAGCCTACGTGGATGCTATTGATGTGTTATTTTCAGATATTGGTGAGCAAGTAGGTTATTTAGGGGAATTAAGAATGGCACAGTCGTAACTCAGACCCAGTTTGAAATGGAGCCCAGACTAGTCTCAAATTCAAAATACTGTCTCAGCTTCCCAAGTGCTAAATTTACAGACATGTACCTCCATACCTGGCTTAAAATGTTGAGTTTTAAAAACCTGATAAGATATGTAATTATAGCTTTCAAGAGAAAAAAGTTTCTGATTTTTGTCGTTGTACATATTGAACATTAAATCACATGGATTGACTGAGGATTGTATTGTGTTTTACCCAAATATATGTTGAACATCAACATATAATTTTTGATTCATTCAGTGTCTAGTTTTATAGTTCTAGTTTTATATATAGGTATTTGTTTCTCCGTACTGAGAATAAAGCAAAACAAAAACAACAGCAACAAAAAAAGGATAGCACAATCACTTGTTCATTTCACAAATACACTTTCTGCAACTGTTACCTCAAGTATGCACTCAGTGGCGCCACCTAGAGCTCCCATGTTGTAGAAATCCTCTCCACATCCAAGATTCCTTAAAGAAACAAAAATAAAACTTGTTAGTTAGAATAGATGTTAAGATCAAGACCTATCTGTGGTATTCTGGGTTTCTTTTCTTTACCTCTGGTCCTGGGGTTTGTATTCAGAGCTTTGAGCTTGCTCAGTTAGCACTCTACCACTTGAGCCACACTTCTAGCCTGACTTTTTACTGGTTATTTTGTAATTGGAGCCTCACAGACTTTTCTTCCCCTCTGGCCTCAACCAATTATCCTCAGATCTCAGCCTCTTGGGTCCTTAGGTTTACAAGTGTGAGCCACAGGTGCCTGGTTGTTTTAAAGTTTGTTTTTTTTTTCTTCACACAAATCTATAGGACATTTGTTGAAATTTCTAAATCTGAGATTTATCTTCCTCTCGCCTTCCTGGCTTCTTTCTCCTCTGGGTTTCTCTTAATCCTGCACTCAAATTGGCAGTTACTCTGCTTCTTTCTAGTGAGTCAGGAAAGAGGCAGAACTAGCAGGAACTCAACAGTCCTCATAACTAGCTTCTCTGAGCCATCTCCAGCTGTTTACTTTGTATCTCTGCGCATAAATTCTGCCATCAAGGGAAGTGGTTGGGATTCCATGGTTTAAGTCTAAAATCCTCTCTCCGTTGTGACACATTTCCTGTGGGTACTATTTCCACATCTGTCTTCCATTATGAAAAGACCTTAATTTCAAGACTTCAGGATTCTCTAATTAAAATGAATTATCTGCTCTATCCATTTGGAGAATTTTGTCATATTGCGTTTAATCAATTTGAAATATATTTGACTTTTATTCACAGACTCAGAAACAAGGAAACTGTAATAAAATAGTAGAAGACAGCAACTTTTTTATGGATGCAAAAGTGAACTTTTGTTCACTTGATAAATATCTAATATCTTCCAGGTGTTGGAGAGAAAACAGTGAGCAAAAGCACTCAAATTTTCTAATTTTATTGAATTTGTGATCTTGAGCACAAATAGTCAAAACTACTACTAATGATAAAATATGTAATTATAATCTTTGATAGGGGCTGGAAGAAGTTTTGATTTGAGACTTAAAAAGTTAACCACAACAGGGAGAGCATCCAAGGAAGAAATAGCATATGCAAAAGCCCTGGGATGAAAGAATACGCTAAAATCAGCCAGTTTGACGAGATGGCAAAATGAAATACCCCCCCCCCCGTGATTTCATTAATGTATTATAGACATTGGATATGCTTTTAAGTATTCTGTCATAAAATCCACATACAGTCTTCCTTTGTGTGTTTGCACCAGAATTTACCAAAAAAGCTCTTTATTATTGGTTTAGTTCTGTGCTCTTTTCACATTTGCATTAATTGTTTACAAGATTAAGTTGAAGCATGAAAGCAGAATGATTTAGCTAAGATTGCTCATTAAGGCTACAATTTTGGTTAGTTATGTTCTTCCTGTGAAATAGGTAGAACTACAGAACTTTATTTTTCCATTATAATATTAATTTGAAGAAAGTAAGAACAAAGTAATAAGACCCAGCTGAAATCTAAGGCCTAACGGTGAACCTGCCTGATATCTCCCAACGCTCTCCTCTCTCTCCTTTTTCCCTCTCATACACACATGCACATGCGCACAGTATATCCTTTTTTTTTTTTTGGTCAGTCGTGGGGCCTGAACTCTGGGCCTGAGCACTGTCCCTCAGCTCTTCAGCTCTAGGCTAGCGCTCTACCACTTGAACTGCAATGCCACTTCCGGTTTTCTGGTGGTTTATTGGAGATAAGAGTTTCATGAACTTTCCTGCCTGAGCTGACTTTGAACCACAATCTCAGATTTCAGCCTCTTGAGTAGCTAGGATTACAGGTGTGAGCCCTGGGCGCCCAGCACGCAGTATATCCTTACAGTTTGTTCAAGATTATTTATTTAGGTTAAATTGCTACTTGTGAAATGCTGTATACATCATAATATAAAGCATTTACTACAAATGACCGAAGAGTGTTCTAGTCATGCATCAATTTCTACCTCCACCTTAAAAAAATATTTTACATTATTGTTTGAGAGCTTTCTATATTCTGGTATGCTTCATTTCTTTTGGATTTAAACATCAGCTTATGGTATCAGAGAATTCCCAAATCAAGGAACTCCAGCTTATTCATTTTCATTTCATTTACTGAGAGTTGGTATCTATTTACTGAGAGTTGGTGTGGAAGAACATCAATCTATAGGTCAAACAAGAATGGTCAACACAGAACTGACCATCAGGACTAGGCTCTCCCCATCCTGGGTTTTAACATGTTAGATTATAAAAGGGCTTTTATTTCTCCAGATATTTCTGCAATATATGATCTAAAGGTTTCCCTGATTTTCATTCTAAGGCTATTGTATCCTGACTTTAAACAGACAGTTTATATCCTGCCTCCAAAGGTAAATGAAGAAGAGCTTACTTTTTGTTCTTTAGAACAAAGCCTGCTGTAGCGTGTGTTCCTGGAATGATTCGTGTCAAGCAGGGAAAGCTGCTGTGAGAAAATCCCTTCTCTTCTCTCTCTTTTCTTCTCTCTCCTCTCATCACATGCCCTGGGAAAACTGCTTGCTTTTTGTCCTTCATCAAAGGTTAAGCTCTTTCCAGAATTTATAACCTGTGGTGTGGTGAGATGAGCAAATAGGGCCAAGGAGTTGGTTGCTTTCCCATTGGCTACCTTCAAAGCTGTTATCTATGGCGACAGTTCTAGTCACAGAGCTTTCTTATAGTTAGATAATATGGTAAAACTTAACCTTATCACTTGGACAAATGGTGATTAACTATCGTGAACTTGTCTCATTCTGGATTTATTAAGGGACAAGGAAGGTGAGAGCTTCATTATGGGGCAAGACAGATAGCTATCATATTATATTTAATAAATCAAATGGGCCAGACTCAGAAGTTAACTAAGGAAGTAAACTGGAAAGGAGAAGCTCCTCTCTCACCCTAACTCCTTCCCTCCCCCTTTTCTGTGAACAGGTGACCTTTAAAAATTGTATTTTTATTTTATAAATGTTTTATTAATTTTATTATCTCTAAATTATCTTTTTATTATTTACTGTATAGATTGGATATACAAAGGAGTTACCATTCCACAAATCAGTTTATAGGCATAATGCATCTTGGTAAATGTCACCTTTTCATCATTCTCCCTCAACTCTCCTAACGCAACTCTTCCCTTCAATTTTCTTAGTTTCACAGGATATACCTTGAATGTTATAATGCTAAGGAGATATAAGACGGGGCTATCTTTGTCTGCCTTCTTTAAAATACAGGAGGGGTGAATGAAACACTCTTGTACAACTAATTGATACTAATTAAAAACCAAGTATTGTCTTGGAAAAAAATACAGAAAGGACTGGTTAAGTCTGCTTTCTTTGAAACGGTAAAAATCTGGTAACTAAGAGTGGATGAAGACGAAAGAATGAAAGGCTTGCTTAGGGAAAGTCCTGGAGGTCAGCTGAGTTTTGAATGGGCCTTACCCATCTTACCCACCTCAAACCATTGCCCTAAGGATGAGGAGTTTGCTACACTACCTCAGGTCAGAAAGTATAAAAGTATAAAAAGCTGTAGGTAACAGCTGCCATTCTGGGTATTAACTTCCATTTCTGCATGAGAAGCAGGAAGTGTTTCCCTTCTTTTTTTCTATTTTTTTTCCTGCTTTAATCCTGTCATACTAAAGTAAACCATTGCTAAAACTTCCACCCTGTGATACTTTTTTTTTTTTTTTTGAGAAGCCCTGACATGCTTTTCATGAGTGGATCTCAAAGACCTGTGATGTTTTGCATGGAAACTTGGAAGCTGAAGGAAGAAGCCCTCATCCATCTTCCAGTGACCCTTGAGTTTTACTTGAAATCTCTTGCCAGTATGCAGGAATTCAGCTACAACTATGTACATTTTTAATGACATAAGATTAGCTACATAAATTTCAACAACTTTGGATGGGCACCTTAACTGCATTTCTTCAGATGGTCTCCTGCCTTTAACTTCTGAATCTAAACCTCTTGGATATTATTTAAAATAATATTTCCCTTTATTTACCTATTATGACTTATAATGACCCAGAGACCTTCTCTCCAGGTAATCAGATGTGCTACCTTTCATGCTAATGTACTAATCATCTTCCCTGTCTTCCTGCTGGGTTTGGACAATGAAGATTGGACAATAGGTGGATGGAGGCATCTCCCTATGACTTCCTCCTTGCTGGGCCTCCATGGGTCAGTGGTGCTGTCTTTCCAAGGCCTCTTGTCCTGTCAGAAGTCTTCCCCATACAGTTCCTCTTTCACAAGTCCCTGAACAACTACTCTTGCCCCTGCAGGTACAAGGGTAGTGTTAAATAGCTCCCCACAGCTGTTAGTGTTGAAGTCCTGCAAGCTTTCCGGTATTTCCCTAAACTCTGCTCATTTCTTTGCAATTCTCTTTCTTAAGCAGTTCAATTATCAGATAGGATCTCTAGGTAATTACAAATGGCTTTCCTGAAAGAGGGATCAGTAAGTCAGCTGGGCACAGGGGCTTCCCTCAGCAGGAGAGGCTCTATGTGTACTCAGTCTTCCACAAGAGGTCCTCTGTGCTGTAGCCAGCATGCAGCCCACCCAACCGCACCAGCAGCTCAAGCACATGGTCCCTTGCTCACAGTGCAGGTCAGAAGAGAAAGCAGGAGTGAGCAGGCCATCATTCTTCTGGACCACAGCCTCCTAGTGCTAAATCATCCAGCTGTGTTCTGTTCACGTACACATCTCCATTGCATACTCAGAGGACAGAAAGGACTGGTCACCAACCTCTTGTCTGCAATTTCTGGTCAGCACATGGGACAATTGCTAGTGTCTGGCTGAACCCTTTGGCTCAAAGTCTTGAGGTTATAACTAACATGGTATACTGGAACTGCATGTGTGCAAGAATCTTAGGAAATCACATTTTTGGAGTCAGAGTTCAGAAAGCCAAACATAAGCAGAGCTGACATTCTATTTTTTTTCCTACCATAAAATACAAAGTTACTCAGTAACTTAGTTTTTAGAATAATAAGAAAAAAGTCCATCACACTGAATTAATGTTATAATTTATTTTATTGGCCTGGCAATGTCGTGTATATTTAGTTTGTAAATCCATTTTGCTTTTATAATTATATAAGAGCCATAACATAAGAAAGGTACAATCAATCTTAGGTTTGTACATGCCTAAGTAATGTAATAATATAAGTAGTTTAAGCTGATGATCAGAATTCATGAGCAACATATGTGGGAAAAGGGTCATTTTTTACAATTAACAAACATGGTGGCAGTTAAAATATGAGGGTGCTGGAATCAAAATAA
The DNA here is from genome assembly GCF_000151885.1 of Dipodomys ordii. NCBI lineage: Eukaryota > Metazoa > Chordata > Mammalia > Rodentia > Heteromyidae > Dipodomys > Dipodomys ordii. Next base: position 4,732,670 of record NW_012267318.1, read on the forward strand.
ATTGGCTTTAATGCTAGTTCTACAATTCACAGTGGGCAAGTTAATTAACATCTTTGCTCTTTGGTTTTCTTTTTTAAAAAGATTTATTTTTACTTTTTCTGAATTTCAAAAGTTTTTGTAAAAGGGGGATCAATTTTAACATATTCAGCTAAGTGACTATTGCTTCTTGATCAGTCTCCTTCATACCATCTCTTTCCTTCCCCCTCATTTCCCATTTCCTTCTTCCTATATCATATATGTGCATGGACTACTCTTGTGTACTTTTTTTCTCTTGTCCCTTTTTGCTCATCTACCCCCCTCTCACAACCTCCTCCCGTTCAAACTTTGTTTCAGCTTTCTGATATTTATTTTGTTAAATTGTCTGTTAATTGTTCAGAAAGGTTATTCCATGGAGTTTCACTCCTGTGTATTCTGCACTTTACTCAACTAAGTCATGTGCCTCTGTTTGAAATTATATGGGAGGCTGTATTTTAGATCTAAGATCCACATTTGAAAGAAACCATGCAGCCATTTTCTTTCTGGGTCTGACTTACTTCACTCAATATGGTCTCCAGAAACATCCATTTCCCTGCAATGATATAAATTCATTCTTCTTGATGCCTTCATAAAATGCATATATATACATATATATCTTACATTTTTGATACATTTATTCATTGTACAGCATCTAGGCTATTTCCATAACTTGTGCTGCAATGAACGTGAGTGTGTAGGTACCTTTTTTAAAAAAAAATTTTATTGTGAAAATACCGTACAGAGGAGTACAATTACATTGGCAAGGTAATGAGTACATTTCTTATCAAGCATTGCTGCCTCCTTCTTTGTTTCTCCTTCCCATCCCTTCCCATCTCCCCTCCCCCACCAAAGTTGTAAAGTTCCTTTTTCAACATAATGATTTGTACATCTCATTGTTGCAATGGGTCCACATGTATCCTTATTTAAATGGTTTGTTTTTGCCCTTCCCCTCCACAAATTATAACAATATCAAATACAATGAAAGCAAGGGTTATACCATGGGGGAGGGACATACCAAGCAACAAAGAAATCATCTTATAAATATGTGAGAAACAATCACAAGAAAGAAAAAAAACCATTTGAACACTTATCTTGGGGTTAATTTCACCTAACATCAACTTATCTGACCTTTTCTTTTTTTGGGGGGGGGGTCTGGTCGTGGGGCCCGAACTCTGGGCCTGGGCACTGTCCCTCAGCTCTTCAGCTCAAGGCTAGCACTCTACCACTTGAGCCACAGCGCCACTTCTGGCAAGGCAAGCACTCTACCACTGAGCCACCTTCCCAGCCCTTATCTGACCTTTTCTGCTTGTCTCAGACATATACTAGTTATTGCAAATAAGGGAAACCATGGGACCTGTGTTTCTTTGGGCCTGGCTTACTTCACTTAATATAATTTTTTCCAAGTCTTTCCATTTCCTAACAAATGGGGCAATGTCATTCTTTCTAATGGAGACATAGAATTCCATTGTGTGTATATATACCACATGTTTTTGATCCATTCATTTACTGAAGGGCATCTGGGTTGGTTCCATATCTTAGCTATGGTAAATAATGCTGCAATAAACATAGCTGTGCTGGTAGCTTTAGTATGGTCTTGTTTGTGAACATTTGGGTAAATGCCCAAAAGTGGGATTGCTGGGTCATAGGGGAGCTCTGTGTGGAGTCTTTTGAGGAACCTCCATACTGCTTTCCAAAGTGGTTGAACAAGTTTACACTCCCACCAACAATGCAGTAGGGTTCCCTTCTGTCCACATCCCCTCCAGCATCTGTTGTTTAAGAGTCTTGATTATAGCCATTCTAACTGGGGTGAGGTGGTATCTCAGTTTTGTCTTGATTTGCATTTCTTTTATGGCTAGAGAGGTTGAACATTCCTTCGTGTGTCTAATGGCCATCCTTCTTTCCTCTTCAGAGAAGTTTCTCTTTAAGTCTTTAGCCCACTTTTTTTATTGGGCAGTTGTTTCTTTGAGGATTTGTTGTTGGAGGATTTAATTTTTTGAGTTCCAGGTATATTTTAGATATGAGAACGTTATCTGTTGTATGACTAGTAAAGATCTTCTCCCAATCGAGGGCTTTCTATTGATCTTGCTAGCTATGTCCTTTGCCATGCAGAAGCTCTGTGTAGGTACCTTTGATGTAATCTGATGTGTATAATAATAATTCCTTTTAGGATTATTTTGAGTAATGAGTTCAATGATAGACTGAATCATAATATATAACATGAAAAGTTACATTAAAGCTCTATATTGTCTTTAAAAATCACTCCCTTCTTTCATCTTGTTCCCTCTTTCCCATGGTGTCTGTTGAACTTTACCTAGTCGCACTAAAACATTGTTGATAATACCACATTTCTAATTGCAATGCATGTGTGCTATGGGTAAATAGCTTCCCTTACTGGCAAATTATTAAACCAATAAAGGATATGTGTCATTCTAAAATTCTGAAATCCAAAGGGTTTAGTAAGGTTGGCAATAAGAAATCTTAAATGTAAAGAAGACATGATATATTCCTGAGTGAGATTCATATTGGACTGCTAGTGCTAACAAAGGTTCAAGGGACTTGTGTATGAAGTTGCATGCTCTTTTAGTATAGAAGAAATGTGCTGGGCATTGTTTTCTTTGATCATTTTTTTCCTGAGGACTCAACGGATTGACTCAAAATTTCCATTTCCTTTCTGTCTTAGTCAATAGAATCATAAAGTTTTTTAAAAAAACATATAACATTTAAAAATACATTTTCAAACTTTCTGGGAATTTCTGTGTCAGTGAAGAAGATGTAGAAAGTGTGAACTTTCAACTAGAAGAACATGAAGCAGAATAGAGGAAAGCTTCACTTTCCAGGAGATTTCAATAAACTGTGAGTATATGTCTCCTATGGCTTCTGTAACAAATGATCACAACTCAGTGACTACATAACATGAATTAATTATCTGACAGTTCTGGAAATCAGAAATAATTCTCCCTGGGCTAAACAAGTCTACAAGGCTGTGTTCTTCTTGGAGATCCAGGGGGAAGCTTTTTGAACTACTAGAGGTCATCCACATTCCTGGGCTCCCAGGCAACTTTTTTGATTTTCAGTGCTAGCCGTATAACATCTGTTAACTTCTCTCTTTGCCCCTCCTCCCTCTCTTTTATAAGCTTTCTTGTGATTGCATTAGGCCATCTTGAATAAACCAGATAATGTTCCTTGCCTGAATATTTCATCTGCAAAATCTCTTGTACTATGCAAGACACTTACAGGTTCAGTGGATTAGGATGTGGACATCTCTAGGGGACATTACTATGCATACCACACTACAATAGTCTTTGTTTTACCTTGCTGGTAGTCAGATTAATCTGGGTATACTTCTGTTAAATGCTGATTGGGACTACATGTATGATTATGTTGTGTGACTCATAATTTGTCTTCCAAATAGTTTCATGTGCTTTCATACAACTGGCATTTTTCTAAGATCTTTTTTTTCATTTACTGAGTGCTGTGCCCGTTTCCCCCTGTTATCGCACCTAAGATTTAACACCTGGATGCCAGAGACCACTAATATTTCTCTACCACTAATCCACGTGTCTGTTTGTACATCATAATAACCTTTCAGTGTTCTTCCACATCACCAGTAGAAGGTACAGACCTTCATCAGAGACATGGGCAACAGTAAAATAGCATCTTGGGATTTATTCTTTAGGTACTCAGCATCTGCTAATGGAATTACAGTAAAGCTTCTCAGCATATGCTAATTTAGAAATTTTCCATTGTGTGGATCTTTAGGAACCAAACATAAGGGGGAAATAATTTTATTAATAAAGTCGGAGATTGTTCATATAGAGTTCCACCAGTTTTAGAAGCCTTAGTAAAAAACAAAAAAACAAACAATAACAACAACAACAACAAACTAAATTCATTGCTGTGTTCGAGATGGATTCCAATCTAAGAGACAATCCATTAGCCATTGCCCCAGATAGCAAAAGCACAAATTAATCCATTTGGCTTTTATGTTATCTGCTGTGAATTACATACCCTCAGTGCAATACCAATAGGTGCATTTCTCTGGGAGAGAGCAATGGAGATTCTGAAGAAAACACTAATGTAATTGCTTTCAAGTGGATCCTGTATGCAACTCTATTATTTGTACTTTGAGGGAGCAGAGAACTAAATGCATTAAAATTTTTATTGTTATTATAAAGGTGATGTACAGAGGGGTTACAGTTACATAAGTCATGTAAAGAGTACATTTCTTTTTGCAAAATGTCACCAATTTTTCCCACCCACCCCCACCCACAAGTTGTATAGTTCATTTTCAACATCGTGTCAAGTGAGTACCACTGCTGCATTTGTTCACCGTTTGTTCCTTCATTTCTGTTCACCAAATGCATTTTTGAAGAAACTGGCAAGCTTCTGTGAGCAGTGGTATCCAATCTCAGCTCAAACTTGCCCACAGAGATACAGGAAAGATGGATCTATAACATGGTTAGAGAAGCAAATATAAATCAGAAAAGCATTGCATGTGTTAGTCAGCTTTCTGTTTTGGTGACAAAAGTACCTAAAGAGAGAATGTTGATTTTGATTCACAGTTTTGGAGGTTCCAGTCCATGATAGATTGTCCCTGTTGCTTTGGGCCTGTGTTCAGGCAGCACATTGTGGTAGAAGTGAAGCAAAACCTCTCACCTCATACCCAGGGAACAAGGAGAAAGGGAAAGAGGCAGGTTCCTATGATCTCCCCAGATGACCAAAGGGCCTCTTACCTCTTTAGGGTTCTGTTAATTCCTGTAATACTGCTCTGCAGTCCCAAATTTCATCTCAAGTGTCTTGAATCAATATGTTTCAAGTGTCTTGAATCAATATGTTTATCTACTTGTGTTTATTATTGAAGGTCTTTGAAATATTTAACTAGGATTTCTGTTCTTCTAAGAAAGTATAAACTAGGCAAATAATTGACCAACCCCATAGAACATGCTGAAAATGAATTTCATATATGTATCATTGGTGCTATTGTTTATAGAGTCCCTAAAAGTATCTAGAAAAGTAATGCTTCTCTGTTTCCTTTTTTCCTTTTTTTTTTTTTTTTAGTCAGTCATGGGGCTTGAACTCTGGGCCTGGACACTGTCGCTGAGCTCTTCAGCTCAAGAAAAGCACTCTACCACTTGAGCCACAGTGCCACTTCCAGTTTTCTGGTGGTTAATTGGAGATAAGAGTCGCACAGACTTTCCCACCTGGGCTGGCTCTGAACCGTGATCCTCAGATCTCAGCCTCCTGAATAGCTAGCATTACAGGTGAGAGTTACTGGCACCCAACTGTTTGCTTTTTTGACATTAAAAAAATGTCAAAAACATATGGAATCAACCCAGATGCCCCTCAGTAGATGAGTGAATCAAGAAATTGTGAGACACACACACACACACACACACACACACACACACACACTGAAATTCTATGCCTCCATCAGAAGGAATGACACCACTCCATTTGTTAGGAAATGGAAAGACTTGGAAAAAAAATCATATTAAGCGAAGTAAGCCAGTCCCAAAGAAATTTAGACCCCAAGGTTTCCCTTATTTGCAATAATTAGTATACATATAGAATAATCTTTTCAGATGAGCTGAAAAACTCAAATGCTGTGTACATATGATCATATAAGTTGATGCTAAGTGAAATTAACCCCAAGATATGGACACAAGAGGTCTGTCTTTGTTGTTGTTTTAAATGTACTAGGTGATTTTTTTTGTTTCTTTGGTATGTTCTTCCTCCTATGGTACATATTCTGTTGTCACTGTACTTGATTTTGGTACCTTGCATCTTGTATATATATTTGTCTAATCTGGGGAGGGGAAGGGGAATAACAAAACGCTGAAACAAGGACACAGGATGACCCGTTGCAACAACGAAACCCACAGAACAGAATATTGGAAACGAAATTTACAATTTTGGGTGGGGGTGGGGGGTGGAGGGGAGGAGTGTGGGAGGTGGGAGAGGGAAGCGTTACAGTGGGAGAACAACAAGGGAAGGGGTAACAATGTTCAACAAGAAATGTACTCATTGCCTTACTCATGTAACTGTAACCCCTCTGTACAGCATCTTTACAAGAAAATTTAAAAAAATTAAAAAAACGTTTTATCCCCAATTCCTCCCCCTCCCAAGTTGTAAAGTTCGTTTTCAGCATAGTGTCTTGTACATCTCACTGTTACAATGGGTTAACCTGTATCCTTGTTTCAGCATTTTGTTGGGGAGATGGGGAGGGAAGGGATGGTAGGGGGAAAACAAAGGCGGGGGTAACAATGCTCAATAAGAAATGTACTCATCACCTTACTCATGTAACTGTAACCCCTCTGTATAGTGTCTTTACAATAAAAAAAATAAAAAAAAGTTTCATCCTAAGTTTCAGCGAGGAACAGTAGTCAAAACTTGTCAACAAGATAAAAAGATGATTGTGTGACCTGCTATGTCTTGCACAGAGCATTTTCTAACATCCGTGTTAGAAGATAATCTAAGTTTCAAGGGAATGTGACTTTGCTAATCTTAGTTTTGTGCTGGAATAGAGCATAGTCATTTTACTCTTCCATATATTTAAAAGTTAGCTTGAAAGTAAATTATAAGATATGCTGATTTTTCTTTTCTCTGTGCTAGAGCAGATAATCTTCAAGGTTATATTTTGTTGCCCTGTAGGATACTCAGTTTGTTTTTAATTTAGCAGTCTTATTTCAGCACTCTTTTTCAGAACTACATAAAATACCTTCTCACACCTCTTTAAATGTTTGTTTGTTTTTCCTCTCCTTTTCTCCTCTCTTTTTCTTTCTTTGCTGTTTTGGGGGCTTGAACTCAGAGCCTGGTGCTCTCACTTAGTTTTCAAGTATTCACTACTAAGTGTTCACTTAGTGTTCAAGCCTTGGATTCTACTACTTGAGCCATACTTCCGCCTCCAACTTTTTGCTGGTTAACTAGAAATAACAATCTCAGGGACTTTTCTGCTCGGGCTGGCTTTGAGCTATGATTCTCAGATCTCATTATAGGCATGAGACACCAACACCTGGTTACTCACATGTTCTTACTTTTGGTCCTGGGACTTGAACTGGAGGCCTGAGTGCTTCCCTGAGCTGTTTTCACTGAAGGCTAACATTCTGCCATTCAAACCATATCTCCACTTCCAGTTTTCTAGATTACAAACTTAGATTTTTAAAAAAGCGGCACCAATATTGAACATGCAAGATTTTTCTTGTCATTATCTCTGTAGTACATTGACTCATTTATATGTTTTTTATTGTAAAAATACTGTTCAGAGGGATTACAGTTAACTGTAATGAGTACATTTCCTATCAAGCATTGTTGCCTCCTCCTTTTTTATGCCAGTACTGGGGCTTGAACTGGGAGCCTGGGAGCTGCATTTTAACTTTGTTGCTCAGGCTAATGCTCTACCACTTGAGTCACAGCTCTATTTCTGGGTTTGTTATTGGAGCTAAGAATCTTTACATACTTTGCTGCCTGGGCTGGCTTTAAACTGTGATCCTCAGATCTCGCCTCCTGAATAGCTAGGATTATAGGTGTGAGTCACCAGCACCCGGCCATTCTTTTAAACAGTAATGTCTTCTGTGAGTTTCTTCTTCAATGAATTAATTAAAATGTTAGCCTCCCTAAATGTATAATAGTTAACACCCATTAAAATCATATTACATATTTAGCATTTTGAGGAATAGTTAGACAGTTCAAATAGTCATGAAACTTTAACTATGATACATTAATTTTTTTAAATAAAATTGCCAAATCACTCCCTTGCTTTATCTAGATGAGCTTCCCTAGTGACTTAATATGCAGCATCCTTCATTAAAGAAATAGGAGTATGGTTTTCTTAAATAATCTGAAGTTTAAATGTTGTATGAGGGTGTGTATGTGTGTGTATGGGGGGAGGTAGATTTTTTTCTTTTCCTCTAAGTCTGATGCTTTAAATGTGAAAAAAGAAATTGAAAAAAAGAAAAGGTCTGAGCCAGGTGCCAGTGGCTCATGCCTGTAATCCTAACTGCTCAGAAGGCTGAGATCTGAGGATGTAGTCTGAAGCCAGCCTGAGCAAGAAAATCGGTGAGACTCTTATCTCCAAGTAACTACCAGAAAACCAGAAGTGGCATTGTGGCTCAACGTGGTAGAGGCTAGCCTTGAGCGCAAAAAGGTCAGAGACATTGTGCAAGCCCTGAGTTCAAGCCCCACGACTGACCAAAAAAAAAAAAAAAAGATCTGGATTGATTTATCATTATAATTACTAAGAGAGCCTATTGATCAAACTGACAGTTATATACCAGATTTTAAAAATTTATTGGAAATACAATTCAGAGAGATTGGTAGTATTTTATTCAATCTTACATCTCGAAGGATGTTCTTTATTGCTCTCTTAATATTGAGGTAACCACATCAATAAATAGATGGGCATAAAAAGAATATTATAATAGCATTTCCATTTAATTCTTTGAAATCCTTTTGAGTTATTTGCTAAAAGTTACATAGTGATTTTTTTCATGTGAAATAATTTATACTGTTCTATTAGCTAATAATTCCATCACCCTTCAATTTTGTTGATAGCAAAGAACTAGAAACCACCTGATTTGCATCAGGATTTCTACTTAGCAATTCACTTTCCTACTACTGATGACAATATTTCACATAGATCCTTTGTTGATACCCAGATGTTTTCTGTGTTTTTCTCAGTGTCCATAGGGTTTGGGTTCCAAATATTCTTCCCCTGGACATACCCAAACCTATGAAGTATTATAGTAATTGCATGTAACTTTTGCTTATTCTCCCCCATATGTCAGTCATCTCTGGCTTCCTATCGTACTCAACATAATGTAAGTACTCTGTGAAGCACTGATAGACTGGCTCAGTGCTGGTAAATGACATCTCGAATCCTAGCTATTCAAGAGGCTGAGATCTGAGAATTGCAGTTCAAAGCCAGCCCTGGCAAGAAAATCTGTAAGAGTCTTATCTCTGATTAATAAGGGGGGAAAAAAAAACCTAACTCAAAACAAAACCAGACTCAAATGTGACTCAAATGGTAGAGTATTTGCCTGAGCAACAAAGTTAAAATGCAGCTCCCAGGCTCCGAGTTCAAGCCCCAGTATTGGCATAAGAAAGGAGGAGGCGGGGGAAGGAGAAGGATTGGGATGGGGGGAGGGGGGAGGCTGGGAAGGGATGGGAAGGGTAAACAAAGGAGGAGGCTGCAATGCTTGGTAAGAAATGTACGTATTATCCTGCCCATGCAATTGTAACCCCTCTGTACAGTATGTTCACAAATAAAATAAAATAAAATTAAAAAAAAAAAAGAAAGGAGGAGGCAACAATGCTTGATAAGAAATGTACTCATTACCTTGCTCATGTAACTGTAATCCCTCTGTACAGTATTTTTACAATAAAAATGTATAAAAATGAGTCAATATATTATAGAGATAATGACAAGAAAAATCTTGTATGTTCAATATAGATGCAGCTTTTTTAAAAAAAATCTAAGTTTACAATCTTAAAAAATCTAAGTTTGGTTAGCTCTGCAGATGCAGGACTTGCAGATATGGAGGGGAGGGGTCATCTTTCTTACCACATTGATGTTAGGATCAAAGAGAGAGGTAGGCCTCTCTCTTACAGAGTAAAAAGTAAGATCAGGAAGGATATACTATTCCCTCAGCACAAAGTTCAGATGCCAGTGCTAGCTTTGGAAATGAGTTCTGCTAAACACCCTTAACTCTACATAGTTTGAAGGCAGCAGCCCTAGAGGATTTACCTTATGATCTTGTGGGTTGCAAAGCAGAATACCCTTAGAAATCATTGACACCTTTTGATGAGTTTCCTGACTTCTCTGCCAAGGTGTGCTGGCTCCACCACACCTGTTGTGTACTTAACCGAAACATAGCTCCCAATGCAATCCCAAAAAGAAGGTTGCAAAATAGAGCAAATATAAACTAGAAATTCACTCAGCATTTGACAAACCAAACAACTGAAAAAAAGCCAAAAGGTATATTTAGGTTAACATACTTTAAGAAAGATAAAGAATACCCTCAGTGACCTGCCATTTCCCTATGATAAAGCAGTAGAGAAACCTGCAGTGACTCACTTGTCTGGAATGCAGCTGCAGAAGTGTATTTCACTGAATAAGCGAAAGGCATCTCACCAAAGAAAGCTAGCAGAACATACTCATGCCTAAAGAGTATAATCAGGAATAGGTCACCATTGGCTGTATAATTGGTTCAAATAACTCTTAATGAGAAAACAGTGTTTTTCTTCTTCCCTCTCCTTCTCCTAGTATGATTTCAAGGAGTTTATCCTAAATTCTAAGTGGTCCATTTGCAATTCCCTGTTCAAAACAAATATAGAAGAAATAGGTTTTGACCTTCTCTTGTCAGAATCCATTTCCAAATCATTCATCCTCATTTGGAAGTCAGGCATAATTTAATTACCTGGGAAAAAGCCAATGTATCTTAAAAAAAAAAAAAACATTCAAAGCTACTTCAATTCTTCATAAGGCATGTCAAGTGAACTTGTTTATTCCTCCTCATAATATCTTGTTAAAAAGGCCATACAGGTATTCCAATATTTCAGATTGTAAGATTTATCTGCTCATTTTTTTCCTTTTGCAATGCTCTCTAGCACCTTGGGCCGGGTGCTGCTAGGTAAGTGCTTTTCCACCAAGCTACATTCCCAGACTCTCCCCACTCATTTTAAGAAGGCTAAGAAATGAACAAAACACTAAATGAATTTATTTGTGCTGGTATTGAGACTTGGACTCAGGGCCTGGACTCTCTCTCTTAGCATTTTTACTCAAGCCTTACTTGAGCCACAACTTCACATCTGCCCTTTTTTTGTTTTTTTGGTAGTCACTTGGAGATTAAGGGTCTCATGGATTTTCCTGCCAGGGATGGTTTAGAACTTCAGTCCTCAGCTCTCATTTTCCTGAGTATCTAGGATTACAGGCTTGAGTCACTGGTTCCTGCTTGAGAAGGGTAATTGAATGGATGAAGAGGCTTCCCCAGCACGGAACTGTCAGTTACAGATGGCAGCCCCATATGTGAGAGGCTAGTGATCAATAACTCTCATTTACTTCCTTTGCTTACTGTGATCAGTCTCGCTGACAATTCTCCTGCCATGAGAGTAGTCATTTGGCTCTCCTATGTGTTTATGAATGGGACAGCCAAGCTCTAGTGTCCCTTTTTTTGTTGTTATTGTTTGTATGTTTCATACATGAACCTGTGTTGATCCATGATTGATCTTATGTCTAGTCCTTTGGCTCAATTCACATATTAATTCTAAGATTCTTTGCACAGATTAAACTATGACTTCATGCATTTTTTGAAGAATGTTTAGTTTTAATAAAGTCCTTTTGTTTAAAACAATTATTTTTCCTCTAGTGCTTTTTCTTCTCGACTTATTGTCTGAGCTAGGACCTCCATTATAATGTTGAAATATCAGTAGAAATGCACACTTTATTTCTTCCTAACATTAGGGTTAAAGAAAATTCTTACACTTTTACAACCATCTCTTGACTGTTGTTATTATATGTGCATGAAAGGGTACACTCTCTGTCACATTTTTAGATAAGCAAACAATATTCTTATTTGTTGTGCATATTTTAATTAGACATTTGGGAAAAATAAGAGTATCTAGAGATGTCATTGGGAAGAAATCCTTCTAACAACTTCTTGAGACATTTAAAGAGGAAAGAAGAATAATTAAATTATGCAACTGCATTATCCAAAGAATGGTAACATCTTCATAATAACCAATTGCTGCTACACCTTCTTCTGGCTGCCTAGATTGAGAACACAAAATCCAAAGTAAGCTTTCAATTGACAGATGGGTCATTAACACTGAGTAGGTTGTCTCAGTGGAGGCAAGAAGTCTCCTACAGGATGATCTATTCCTTTAGACGTGGGCACAAGACTTCTGCATGTCAAATATGTCCCATGATGGCTTTACACCTACTAGCCAAACTCAGCACCCAGCCTCATTACTCAGACTCATGACAAATGGTGTTCACTTCATTATTTCATAGTACTTGATTTATTCATTTTCCTCTTAAGTGAGCCTACAGAGGGAGTGGTTTCAATCATTTTGTTGATCAGAGCATTCAATATGATTTAGGTGAATACATTGATCCACACACCCACATGGAAACTGAGCATGGTGGCTTAGGTCTGTAATTCTAACAATTGAGAGGTAGTCCAAAAGTTAAACAAGAACTTGAATGTCTAGTAAGCCAGACTTATTCTAAAATTTATGATCATTGTAGCCTGGCATAAAAACACTTAACCCATTCTAGGCATGCTTTCTTATATTATCCTACCCAATCCTGTTTGCAATAGGGGGAAAATGGGAGCTAGGAAAGAGGTGCAAAATGTCTACTACATAAAGCAAATGCAGGATGGTTCAGGCAAAATCTCCCGCAAAATTTGCAGTGAAGACTACATAATCAAGATACACTCATTGTGCTCATACATTGATGTCTAATTAAAATCCCTTTGTACAATCACTTAAAGATAATTTAATATTAAAGAACCAGAAGATTGCAAGATGAATATGAGGACAGCAGAGAGCAAAGAACTTGAACAAGAGACACTGAATTTTGGAAAGAAATCATGGTCAATTTGTGAAAAGGAAAACAAAAATTATTCCCCCCTCAAGCATATTTTTATGGAAGTGTGACCTGCTTTTGGTCTACCCTCCAGATTTTGCAGGACAAGGAAAAAGATGGACATGATTTGGGATCCAAAATGTTAGAGGTCCATAGAGGGCAGAAGGAATTCTGCAATCAGGAAGACACAAACAGGCTTTTCACCAGACAACCTACACTAATTTGTTTCCTTTCTTTGGAGAGAGCACCAAATACCTGGGTCAACTCAAACCTTGTTCCCCAGAGGTGAGAACAATGGCATTATCCAGGATAGTGGGAATATCATTCCATTCTGAAAGTCATCAGTACAGGGGTGTGATCCTACAGTTGAGAGATGACAATGTGTATTCCACATGGATGACCAAAGAGACAATGAGCAGACCTGACATTATGGCTTAGGTTGGTGACATGCAGAGGGTAGTGGCTGCAAAACAGGGCACTTAGCTATGTTCAGGAGCTCATGGCTGTGTTCTTGCCACCTTGGATTAGTTAGAAGAATGTCACATTCCAAGTAAAGTTGGAGTCTGTGTATCTTCAGTTTCAAACTCCTCTGAGAATGGTTAAAGTGAGTGAGTGTTGACAAGGAAATTCCATAAAGCTAGTGGCAGGCTGATTCTAGGACAACTCAATGGGCAGGAGTATGATCTTTCTTTAAAATCTTTATTAAAAAGGCAACGAGCAGGAGGTTACAGTTACATAAGTAAGGTAATGAGTATATTTGTTTTGAAACACTGTTACTCCATCCCTCATTTTCTCCTGCTTACCCCTTCCCAGTCCTCTTCCCAAGTTGTAGAGTTCATTTCCAATGTAGAGTCCAGTGAATATGTTGCATTAACTTATCCTTTGTCATACTGTTTCTGTGATTCTATTTTCCTTTCACAGATTGAATAAACTTGTGTACAAGACATAAGGTGCAGAACACTATGAGAAATGATAAAAATAAAAAGGAGAAACTAACTACAAACAGGACATAATAAGGACCACTTGTTTCTCTTTCTTGGAGTTCATGTTGATACCGCATATAGTGGTCCTATGCACTTAGCAATTGGCCTATGGAGATCCCCTGTTGAGAATATCATAGATATTTTCTAGTTAATACAAATGAGGGAAAACATGCAACTTGCTTTTCTTTGGGTTTGGCTTGCTTCACTAAGAATTTTTTCCAGGCCTTTACATTTCCTTATGAGTGGGACAAAGCCATCCTTTCAGATGTAAGCATAGAACTTCATTGTGTATATATACCACTTCTTGGTTCATTCATCTACTGAGGGGCATCTGGAGTATGATCTTATACATAACGGGGCAATATCCAGTTCCTCTTCCTGAACCTGGTCAGACAGGTCTTCAGCCTTTCCAAGAGGGTCTCACCGTGCAGACACCCCCATGGCTGATGTGGCTGAATCAAGTCCAGCATCTAATCTGTGACCCACACTCTTTCTTCTTTCTTCTGCTCAAAGCACTTCCATGATTCATACTTCTCTCCACTCAGGGCTCAGCATCCAGATCTGATAAAGATTTAGAAACACAGGTCATACCATTTAACCATCAGTCATTGAAACTTGCCCTCGAAGATGTGGAAAAAGGAAAGTCAGATTTTTTTTTTTTGCTATGGGATGTCGAGAGAGATTGAGCTACAAAATGGTGGCCCCCTGTGCTGCAGTGAATGGAAGTGCTCTATGCCCCAGAAGAAGGCAGAATCCCTGACATACATACAGAGGTGCTGGAAGCAGATAAAGGCCATGACCACAGCCCCATCAGCCAAGGGTTACCTGTCTTGGTAGTCCTTGACTCTTCCATTGTGCACACATGCATGGAAACTTAAAAAAAATATTTTTATTAGCTTTAAGTAGGTAGACAAAGGAATCCCGGCTTAACGAATTAGTTTATGAATACAGTGAATCTTTTAAAATTCATTTTTGAGGACTGGAATGTGTGGTCTCAAGTTCCACAGAAATTGATTGCTCCCATTTTCCAGTTTCTATCAGTGCCAGTCGCTCTACTTGGTTCCCTCTCTCTTTACCAAGAGTCATTAGCAGACACTTACTTACCTTATGGATTTGGCCACCTACCTGAGATGGTATAGTTCCATAGCGTCAACTTAATCACTTGGCTATTCTTTACCTGTTTCTTTCCAGAATGACTTTCCCCCCAGCCACTCCCTTTTTATCCTATGTGCAACAATGATTAATTTGAGAAATGGTGTTCATCCTGGCATTTCCCAATCCAGTCTGACTGGATGGTACATTCATTTGTGGTACTTTGTTTGCAAGTCGTTAACCTCTGGTGATCAATTTGGTCCAATAATTAATTGGAGCCAAAGGAAACAGATATTTGACATGAAAGTCATAAAGATAGCGACGTATTCATGAGAGGAAACAGAGCCAGGTTCTTCCTCCTATCTACATGAAAGTGGAAAAAAATGGACACAAAACTAGGGCTCCAGAGCCTGTCAGTGTTCACAATGCAGCATGGTAAGACAGTCGCGCAGTCTATTGTACAAAGGAGTTTCAATTCTACCTGTCAGTTCTGACTACAATGCATTTTGATGTCATCCTTTCTGTCGTTCTCACCCATTCCCCCTCAGGTTGCTTGAGTCCATGTTCACACATGGAATTCGCTGAGTACCATGACCTCTTTCTACCACCTTTCTTCCTTTCACTCTTCTGCCCCTCCTCTCAACACATGTTTCAGCTTCTTGATAACCATTTTGTTAAGTTCTGTTTATTGTTCGAAGGAATTACACCATTGAATTCCTCCCCTTCTCCTACAATACTTCAAAAGATGTTCCCTCAAGGAAAACATCTCCACTTTGCCTTTTCACATCCTGGTCTCCCAACCCTATTCCCAGATTTCTCATGCTATTGTCTTTCTCAGGGCTCTGTTTAGTGGGCAGCTACAATCCCCAAACTGCCATTGCTTATGTGCAGTTCAAAAGGGGACTTGATAGATACACAGAGTCTCCTTGCCTCATCCCTCTTCCTTCTGGGTGAGTTTCAACTCACATTCTACCATTCATATGAGGTGAACAATTCCAAGTGAACAATAACTTCCGGGTGTGCAGCCTGACCTGAGGTTCTGCACTGTGTTGCATTTGGCCAGGCAGAGTAGATATGGCAGTTGCAGAGCTTATTAACAGAAGCTTAATTCCACAGGGGAAATGTTGTTCTGTAGTCTCAGGATGTTACTGAGATAAAAAAAACACGAGAACACCTGTGACTCCCAGTGACTCTCTTCTGAAATAAAGAACCTCCCCTCTTCAGTACCAAGTGCAACCTTTGTCACCAAGATGTGCTAAGCCATGGCAATTAATAGAGCAGACTTGGTGAATTCAAAGCATTCCTTAATTTTCAAATTAATAATTGGCACACTTTCTTAGTCTTGTCTCACGTTTCAGCTCCCCTCCTTTTGACAAAGGGTTTCTCTTCCTGGATCATTCATTTCACTTGATTTCTAACGTTCGGTTTACACTAGCTTTTGATTTCTAACGTTAGGGTTTATTTCGCTTAGCAGATGTCACTGAAACAAGAGACAAACATGGGGAGAATGAAGGAAGGGGTGACATTGACCAAGAAGTATTGTACTCATAGCCTGATTTATGGAATTGCAACCCCTTTGTACCACTACTTAATAACAGAAAAGGAAACAAGAAGCAAATATTTCCACTCATCTTGTGTAACTGAAAAGCTTGAAATAAGTTTATAAATTATGCATCATAAAATGTTGAGGTTTCTTTGATGGAATGCTAATTTGGAATTCAAGCACTGAAGCTCTGCACCAAATGAAGTCTCTCCAAAATAAATCCTTTGTACCAAAAAATAAAGTAGGAAACACCACACTGGAAAGTAAGTTTACAGAAAGTGCAGGCTGCAAGAATGTTATCATGTACATGTTAAGAGAGAGATGCAAATTAAAGACAAAGTCTCTGCTCTCATCCTCTCTCCTGCTGCATCCCCGAGCAGTACTGCTCACTGGGATCTTTCCTCAGGGTGTCAGGGTTGGCTTTGCAGGGCTGGCTTCAGAATTTATTTTCATGCAGTAATTCATAGGATGTCTTTTCCAATGGGTATAGGCTCAGATTCCTGTTCTTGGTATGAAAGCCATCTGCAAGTCTGGGATGGCTTTCAGGTAGGATTATCCAGGCAACCTTTTGGTGAAGCCATTGGGGGTTGCTATTCTGGTACTCTAGAGCTGGACAGAACTTCTCAGACCAGAGGTGGCATGAGGGCCACCCTACATTTATCTTTTCTCCTTTCCCTCCCTTCAACATAAACATAGATCATTTGAATTTCTCCTGTTTTCCAGCCCATTTTGTCCTGGGCCCTGGAGATAGTGATGTCAAATCCCAAGAAGCTGGCAGTTCAGAGGCACAAAAAGGGAACCTAAGATATGCACTTGACTTTCTTTTCAGATTTGTACAATTTATAGAAAGGATGCTGATGTGTTCTAAGATCAGTTAAGGGGAGATAGGGCAGGGAAGAGCTTTCTGATTCTGTGATGGGAGTGGAAGTGGCTCTGTGGCCATGGGACCTGCCCTCACTGTGACTGAGCCTTCTCATTTCCTGGATGCTGACAGAAAACACAAAAGTCTGGGTCAGAGACAATAAACTTTTATTTCTCATAGCACAGAAAGTAGTACAAGTTCTACATGAGCATCAGTACCCCCATACGATCCTTGCACATGCCTGGTAGGATTTTTTTTTATTACAAGGTAAGACCCTTGGAGTTTAGGGGAACCCCAGACTTCCCAAAACTCTCCAAGCTAATGGGCCCCTTTGATGCTTTGGAGAAACACTTCTTATATCAGACTGCAAACAAAGCACTTCTTAGACAGTAACCAAACCTTCTCCAGGCTCCAGATTTACGAACAACCTTTTTATCTTCCAAGGGTCTTTGCTGAGCAGACATTGCCGAAAAGATGCTCTGGAACAAAAGCTACGTCTGCCTCTGTTTACAAAGCAGAGAATCAGGAGAGATCCTGTGGAAAATGGTTTGCCAGAGATGTGATTATGATGAGTGATTTTCTCCATGAGGGTGGTACAGGGCTAAACATCCTGGCTCCTTTCCAGGTGGGTGGATGTATGTCTACTCTGA
Source organism: Dipodomys ordii (assembly GCF_000151885.1). Classification (NCBI taxonomy): domain Eukaryota; kingdom Metazoa; phylum Chordata; class Mammalia; order Rodentia; family Heteromyidae; genus Dipodomys; species Dipodomys ordii. The sequence goes on from NW_012267318.1 coordinate 4,750,401, forward strand.
TCTGAGCATTGTGAGCAGCCATTGCTGATGAGGACGACTCTGGGAAATTCTTTGCCATGGCACAGTAGTTGTTACATTTGATGCTAGATCTTGAGACTGTACATTGAATATACCGGCCCATGATGGGAAAAATCCAAATACAAAACTGTAGTTAAACATTTGCTATTGAAGCCAGAACTGACAAACTTCACAGGCCAAATGGGACTTGGAGTGTACTTTTGTGTGGCCCCGAAGTGATATTTATAATCTAATTTTTAGGGATTTTTTTCAAGCATGCGTGTACATAGACACATCCAAACAAGCCCATATACATGAAGAGACAAACATGGGACTTGAGTCCATATGGACTCTGAAGCCTAAACTATTAGCTCCTTGGTACTTAGATATATTTGCCAGTCTATGTATATCTATCCAATCTTGCCTGAAAACTCAGGAACTATGTTGTCAGGGAAAGCAAGGGAAGGAAAAACTGTCTAATAAAGTAACCAATGTTTAGGACTACAAAATTAACCAACTAAGGCAGTTTTCAGAGACACGAACACTGAAGTTAATACTGTGAAAGTTACTAGGGCCTGGATAAGTGTGATTCACTTCGATGGTCAGGACAAAAATCTCCACAAATTAGACTGGCTGAGGAAGTTGAGAAGCCAAAAGAAGCAACTATTTCAGGAAGTTTGGCTCTAGAGAGAAACAGAGAAATGAGAATATTCATAGAGTGGGCTGCTGGGGACCAGAGATCTGGGGCTAAGAGGAGAGTTATCTTTTTTAAAATTATCAAGATGGAAGGTATCTGGGAACACAAATGGAGTGACAGGAGCCATAGAGAGAGAACTGTTATAGGCAAGATATAGGAAGGAGGAGCTTAGGAAACATCTGGAAGAAAACAGTGGAAGCCAGTATGGTTTGTTTATGGTTTGAGTGTGTCACCCAAGGGGCCATGTGTTGGATGCTTTGTCTCCAGTGTGCTGATGTGAGAGGTGGGGGAAACCTTTAAGGGTTAAGTCATTGGGTGTAGTGTCATTGGAAGAGATTAAGGTAGTTCTCATGAGACTCCAGTCAGTTGCCTCCAGAATCAATTGTTTAAAAAATAAAGTAAACTTGACCTCTCCTGGCTCTCAGACTTCTTGTCTTGCTATATGATCTCTCCTCACAGATACTCTGCCTGTGTCTCCATCTGCAATGGTGTAATGTACTCATAGAGAAAGCCAGTACCATGCTGCCTAGTCTTCCAGCCTCCCAAACTGTAAGCCAAATAAATGCCTCCTCTTCATATTCAAACTATGTCCATCTTACATGCAAAAGGCATGGTGAGCTCACTCACAAGTTCTGAAGCCTTAAAGGTTGCAACATTGCTCAAAAATCTCAATTCGGAAAGTCTCCTTTTGAGACCTCAGGCAAACGCTGCCAAATTCCAGAAGAGAGTTCTAGACTTCAAAAGATAACCATGACATGAGGTGGCCATTCCTATTTCAAAAAGGGGGAAGTGGTGATCTATAAAGGGAGAACCAGACCAAAGTAAAACTGAAACTGAGCAAAGGAACACACTAAGTAATGGAGCTCTGTATCTGGAATGGAAATCACATATAGCATGATGTTGCCACCACAGGAGGAGGAGGAGGACACTGCTTTGGCTAGGAATACTTATCGCTCACTTGTGCCTACAGATGTCTGATGAGTAGCTAACACCATGTAAAATCTTGACGTCCCTTCATTCAATATGTATCTGTGCCACCTTAAGCTTTGGGTCAGATTTCTTCTCAACTCAGCATGCTTATTGTTTAAGGTGTGTTCACACACAACTGATTCTCCCCCTACAATTCTGCAGAAGACCAAGGTAAGGGAAATGAGGACACTTCCTAATCAATGGATTATAAACGACCAGAAGTCATTTTTAAACAAAGTCCTGCTCCAGACCACTGCAGTGATATGCAGAAATCTCTGTCATATACCTGAATCTGAAGGAGGGCTCAGTAAGTGTTTGAACCCATCTTGCCTTTTTGAACAGTCCTTTGGAATGGTTCCTAGATCCTAGGAACCACAGGTCTCCTGACTAAACATTTTAGTGACTAGATTGGACGTTATCAGACAATAGTGACTTCGTCATTGACAAACTTTGCTTGGTAAACCTTCAAAGCTCTTGTCAATTTTCAAAGACAAGGCTGAGGACAGTGGTCCCCTGCTGCTTTTCAATATGACCAAATTCTTTTCCTGCTCACTCCTGCTTTCTACCATCTGGTCAATGGGGGGGTGGGGAGTGGGCAAACTTTGTCACCCCAGCTGGGAACTCTGGTGATCATGTGAGCTCTCAAAGCTTGGGAAGCCGCATCTCTATTGGCCTGGTCAGCTGGAGTCCATGGAGCCTTTCTTTCAGGCTGGTTTTGCTTGTTGCCTTTGGTTTATATTTCAGTAGGCATTGCACATTGCTGGCATTGATGCTGGAATTTTTGAGGCCCCAGACTCAAACTTCAGAGGTTTCAAGAATCAGGTCTGGCCACTTTCTGCAATAAGCCAAATGAAGAGATGAATAGTGGTACAGGAAAGTGAGAGGCTTATTGTGGGGCATGGGCATCTTGAAGGAAGAGTCAAGGTCAGCACTGCAGTTCCCCCAAGCACTTTAGATTTATAGAATGAATGAGGCATGGTTGGGGGGGGGAGGCACAATTAAAAAGGCACACATGATTATCATTATTATTTAACAGTCTTAGCTAAAGCATGGTCTGGTTGATCAATACTGAGTCATTATCTTTGCAGTCCCTTGAGAGAAGCCATCAGTCAGGAAAAGGAAGTCACATGGCCTCCTGAGGGTCTGGCCTTCAAAGCTTCTGATATTCTTTTACTCTGGGTAAAGTTTCCTCTAATCCTCATTGCAAAGATGCTATAAGACTTGTTCTTCCCGGATGTCAAGAGGTCTGGAAGGTGAGGGGCTCAGAGCAAAGACAGATATAAAAGTGAAAACAGATGCCAAGCTTTTCATCTGCATTTAGTGAATTCATGGGCTCAAGTAAGGAGGGATTTTAAAAGACACTTTTTCTTGTTTATTGTTAGCAAAAAGCAGCTTTGGAGTAACTGTTACAGTATCTCTTAACTCAGGTTCTTCAGAGGAGCCTTAGCTTGATTCTCAGAAATTCATGCATAGCCCTCACCAGAGCTAATTGTAAGCTACATTGCCCAGCTTTCCAAGCCTTCCTGTGATCTCAGTGGAAGCCTCTGAGACTCCACAACTCTTACATTCTGCACGCCTGCAAAACCAGCATCATGTGGACAATGCCAAGGTCTCTTGCTGGTACCAAGTTGCCCAGCCTCAGGGAGGAGGAGAGGTAGGGGAAGAGTGAATTTTGAGATAATCCTTTCTGCCACTAGATTTGGGCAGGACACCTCATGGATCTCTTCTCAGAAAAGGCTTTGAAAGGCATTGACAATTCTACAGCCCAGAGCTTACAATGGGTAGGGTCTTGTTGATTCCTGAAATGCCCTCAAGGCATCTTTCCAGGTGCAAAGCAGTAGCCTTCTTTTAATGGTGCGAATCTCCATAGCTTTGTACTTCTTTTCTGATCAAACCACCCTTTTCAAAGCTTTCCAGTCAAACTACATATTTCAAAGCTTTCTGCTTTTTTGGTTCCCCATTCCCATTGTAAATCTAATTTAAAAAAATGTAGGTCAGCCAGCAATACACCTGCCAAATCAGTCTGTTACATTTAAAGTTTCAGCCTTTGCACAAAGTCCCCAAGCACAGACAAAATGGGGACCAGTTCCTTGACATCATGTAACATGGATGGCCTTTGGTCCCATTCCCAATAGAGCTCTCATTTCTAGCTGAAACCTCTACTTTCTGCCTCTCTATCACCTGTGGTCTTCTGCTCAAAAGAATCACCACCCGACCAAAATCATCCTTCCACTTTTGGATGTAGGAAGATTCTAGAACTTTTCTAGCCTGCTCACAGAAATCTTGTCTGAACTCTTTTCCCAAAGCGGTTCCAAAAGCTTCTGAACCACACGGTCAAGCGCAGTCCACTTCTCGCTACCCATTTTCTCTGTAACTTAAGCTTTCTGTCACTGTGACAAAATACCCAACATGAATGACTTTTAAAGAAATCATGATTTGGGCTCATGGTTTTAGAGGTTTTTGTCCATCGTGGCCTGACTCCATTGCTTTGGACGCGGGGAATGGCTGAACATCATGTTGGGGGTAGTGGTAAACCAAAGCTGCTCACATGGTGGAAGCTGAGGAACACAGAGAGAGGCAGAAAAAGAGAGAGAATATACTAGGCTCACTTTCCTCACATAGCCCTTCCTCTGAAATCCATTAAGCTATGATTCCAATGGATTCATCCATTCATGAGGTCAGAGCTCTTAAACTCCCAAGGGGGCACACACCTCTGACCACTGTAGCACTGGAGACTTAAGTTTTCAGTCGGTGAGCTTTTGGAGAACATTTAAAACACAAATAGAACACAATCACAGCACATAGAAAATAATGAATGAGCTGCTTATTTTTGGTGCTGCAGGTAAAAGGATATCCGGAGGAACTGAATTTCAGAGCAGAAAGATTTCCTTCTATGGGAATGTAGATTTTTTTTTTTTCCTTCTTCAGGCTTTTGAGAAGTGTGGGCGTGATCTGAGAAAATGATGCATCATTTTCAGAATACCTCTGTTAGAGAAAAGACTTAAGAAACTTTAGGGGCTGGTGTAAAGATTCAAATTCTGGGGAATTAGCCCACGCAAAGGAGGTTTAGTCCATCTTTCCTCATGGAAATTTTAATGGGTATTTTGTTTCAAGTTGGACTTGAAAAGTGCAATAAAGGTTATTTTTGTTTATGTGTTTTGCGTCTTTGTTTTTCTTTTTTCTTTTTTTGCAGTATCTTATAGAGCTTAGAATGCAAGATCATTCTAGAGAAAGGTGCCCATGCTAGGTATGGTATAATATGCCTGTAATCCCAATTACACAACCAATAATCTGAGCCCTAAGGGAAGCAGTTAGGTGGGTCACAGACCAGCTCAGGTAAAAATTAGGTACTATCCAAAATTTTTAAAAAGTGATAATAATAATAATAGTAATAATCACTAAAGCAAAAAAGGGCTAAGGACATGGATTAAAAGGCAGAGAGTCTGCCTAGCAGGGCTAAAGCTCTGAGTTCAAATCCCAGTGCTACTGAAGGAGGGGGTGTGGAGGGAAAAGAGAGAGGTGAGAAAGAGAAAAATCAATCATTTTTGAGATATCAGAAACTCAAGATACAGAGTTTCATAGTATTATAGGCTTACACAAGCTCTTTTTAGTTGGATAGTGCTCTGCCTTTGTGATGAAAGTGAATGTAAGGCCTTATCGGGCAGAGGGCAGTGTCTATTTTAGTCTTTAGTTTCCCTTTCTTTGAGGCACTTTCTTGCTAGCTTCCAACTCACTATGTAGCCCAATCTAACATCCAGTTTATGATCTTTGTCTCAGCCTTTCAAGTGCTTGAATTACAGGCATATACCACACATCTAGTCTACTTAAGTCTTTTTTTTTAATTTTATTTTATTTTATTTGTGAACATACTGTACAGAGGGGTTACAATTGCATGGGCAGGATAATGCGTACATTTCTTACCAAGCATTGCAGCCTCCTCCTTTGTTTACCTTTCCCATCCCTTCCCAGCCTCCCCTCTCCCCCCCATCCCAATCTACTTAAGTCTTTATGAAACCTTTATACACAATTTCTATTACATAGAAAATTACAACAAATGGAAAAAGAAGGAAAATGTGACTGGAATGAAGAGAAGAAGTAATATATACAGGCAATAAACTGATGTCTTAGATGTTTAATTCAACAAATAAGGTTTTGTCTATGTTATTAAAGAATATAGGAGTAAAAGTTTAATTTAACAAATAAGGTTTATGTCTTATGTATTACAATGGTGAAAATTTCAAAATATCTATTCTATGAGCTTAAGTAGCAAACTAGCCATTTAAGAAGATAGTGTTAATCATTGTTAACTAAAAAAATCACTCAGTAGAAACCACCCAGATTTAAATGCAGAGATAAAAACTTTTAACAAGAATATTGGTATGTAAAAAATATGAGAGATGCTGGCAAATGGTGCATGTTGAACTTGAAGTTCCAGAGGAAAGAGAAAATTGTGCAAGAGCAACATTTGCATTTTCCAAATTTGATGAAAGACATCTATTTAAGAATATCAGCACCAATGCAAAGAAGAGCACAAGTCCAGCTAGATGTATACCTCAACATGCTGAAAACTAAAAACAAAAGAAAAAATTTCTTAAAAGTAGACAGAAGAATAAAAAGACATTAAGTTCAAAAGAATAGTGGTGTGAATGTTGGCATTTTTTTCAGTGAAACTCTGGAATCTATGTGACAGTGGAATACTTTATAAATAGAGGCTAAAAGAAGGAAGAAAAGGAAGGAAGATAACAAGAAAGGGAGGGGGAAAAAGGAGGGAATGAAATAAAGAAGGAAGGAGAAAGTTAGGGAAGGAAGACCTGGAATTTTTAACTCAGTAAAAATATTGGAAAAGAAAGCAAAATAACTATTGATGATAAAAATCTAGGCAAATCCTTTCCAGGAGACTAATAGTCATGAAATATTAAAGAGAGACTTCTGGGGCAGATGACCTGTAAAGCAAGAAGAGCTGCAGAAATACAAGAAGAATTAAAAGGGCATTAAAAAAACTATATATACAATATCATTGACTGTTCAAAGCAACAATAAAGTGAAGTTCAACATCTCTGTAGAAATAAAGACATGACAATCAAAATTCAAGGGACAGAAAGGAGTAAACAGAATTGATGAGTTTTAAGTACTCATTTATGGGTACCTTTCATAGGTTAAAAATGCATATTGTGATTGCCCAGGTAATAGCTAAAATAAAACTAAAAAGCTAGTATTGGATATATGGGGTAATATTAAAATACTATAAAAATAACACAAGATAAATGAAGAAACATGAACAAAGAATGGACGTGACCAACAGAATGGAAATGAAAAACCCACAACTGGACTATGGCAGTAACGAAATCAGCTGAGAACATCCATTAAAAGATACAGATGATTACACATGATGAAAATGAAACTCCCAATTCCCATTTGAAACTTGCAGGGCTTAGAGAACATCTGGCTTGCAGATCATAGAAGGCTGGGAGAAATCATTTGGTACCTGATAGGACAAATAGGTACGCTTCCTGTGAGCTGTCATCTTTCTGTATGGATCACTTTAGCCCTCTGGATGGATCATACTAATGTAATTCCTGTAATTCTGTACGGCTCTCAAATGATGTGATGAACATGCAAATGGCTCTTGACAGGAAAAAGTTCTCCCTTCCTCTAAGGATCCATACTAAACTGAGAACAAGTGGATGAAAATAAAGATGCCACGCACATATTAACCAAGGACACAAAATGTTTTTTTACTATATTAATAACAGGGTAAACTTTGAGATTAAAAATTTTACCATAAGGTAATATTATAAAGAGGCAATTTAATTGGGAGACATAACTGTCCTAATTTTGAGTGCATATAATAATGTATCTTGAACATATAGAAAGCAAAAGTGGACACAACTAAAAGAAGAAATACACAAAACTATACCTACAGCTGGAAAAAATTTTAGCATAATGATTTCAATAAATTATAGTACTAGCACACCAAAAAGATCAGTAAAGTTAATAAAACTATTACCAAACTGAGCTTCATTGATATTCAGGGAACACCACACTCAACAACTGCAGAATACAGACGCTTTTCAAATGGAAAAAGAAGTGAAGCATCAACCAACAATAAGCTACAATAGGAATATGTTTAAAAAAAGGTGATTATAGAATTGAAAACTTTCTTTTACAGAAGAAACTACAGGTCTAAGAGGTTTCTTCAGTGATTTCTCACAGGCCGTGGAGGAGGAAATGTATTATAGTAAGAGTTTACTTCTCATAAAGTTGCAAAGTGAAAAAGAAAATATATTTCAATTTGACTTTTGAACAGAATTTCTAATACTAAAACCAGACAGATTAGCTGGGTGCCACTGGCTCATACCTGTAATCCTAACTACTAAGGAGGCTGAGATCTAAGGATTATGGCTCAAAGCCATTCCGGGCAGAAAAGTCCAAAAGACTCATTTTCAATTAACTACTAACTACTAAAAAGTCAGAAGTGGAGCTGTGGCTCAAGTAATAAAATGCTAGCCTTGAACAAACAAGCTTGGGGACAGTGTCTAGGCACTGAGTTCAAACCCCAAGACCAGCACAAATATAAAAAACAAAACAAGAAACCTAACCATCAAAACAACAAATTAAAAAGAATATCATGGGCCACTGTTTGTCATGAACATAAAGACAATGATCCTAAACACAATGAAATTTAGCAATATATAGAAAGAGTAAGCACAAAAGCTAGTATTTCCGAGATGCTCTGCTGTTAGAACACTAAAAATTCAAGTAACCCAATATCAACAGGGTAAACTTTGAGATAAAATTACCAGAAGGCAATATTTTAAAGAGGTAATTTAATTGGGAGACACAGCTATCAAAACAAAAGAGAAAAAAAACATTATGTCCATTTTAATAGCTGCAACACAAAAGAGGGAAAATATTTGCTAGAATTCAACAAGACCAACATTTTATCAGAACAGCAAGAACATAAGTAAAAATTTCTGTAGATTAGAACGCATCCTGAATGAGCTTATTTTACTTCTGTGTAAGAAGTCTTCATGTTAACAATCAGTACACCATTAAATATCGTTGAGAGATACAAGTCAGGGCCAAAAGTCAAAGTAAATACACAGAAACAGAGCAGAGAAGCTGGTGGCTCATGCCTAGAATACTAGCCACTCAGAAGGCTGAGAGCTAAGGATCAAAGTTTCCAGCCAGCCCTAGCAACCAAATCCTCAAACCTGAATCTTCAATTAAACAGCAGAAAATTCAAAAGTAGAGGCATGTCTCAAGTTGGTAGAGTTCCAACCTTGAGAAAAACAGCCAAGCCACAGCTCTGAGTTCAAGCCCCAATACATACATACACATGTATGTAATTTACAGATATTTGATTGTACACAGAAAAAAATCCAAAAGGCCCTATTGGATGTATGAATTTACTAAAGAGTATTAGACAAGGTTGACATAAAACTGTTGTGTTTTTACATACCAGCAATACAAAATTGGGAAATTATATCGCAATATGAAATGCCTGCTAGAAACAGTGCCATCCACCTATAATCCTACCTATGTAGAAGGAGCTCAGACCAGAGGTCTCGAAGAGATCAGGAAGAGAGAGATCAAGGCAGTCTGGGCAAAAATTAGTGAAAAAGTTAGACTTTATCTCAACCAATCACTACTGGTCCTGTTGCTATGTACCTATAAGATGGAAGTGTATGTAGAAGGACCGCAGTCCTATCAAGAAAAAACCAGACTAAGTGGCAGAGTGCTAGCCTTGAGCAAAAAAGAGCTCAGGGGCAGTGTCCAGGCCCTAGTTCAAGCCCCATGACTGATCAATAATAAATAAAAGCAAAAATGCTCAGGATATGGCTCAAATGATAGAGCAAAAGCATAGCATGGGGCCTTGAGTCAAACAAATAAAGGAGAAAATGAACCCAGAGGAGTAAATGAGATGATTATTATGAGAAGGAATGGTATTAATGAGCTTGATGTGGTAATCATTTCACAATGCATGCACATAGGAAATTGTCTTTTATATCACAAGTATAAAGTACATCACAATAAAGCTGGAAAGTGATTAAGTATCTAGAAGTAATTTACTGAAACAATCTCAAAGCCTCCACACTGAAAACTAGAAAATATTGAGAAATATTAAAACAAGAACTGAAGAAAAGTGTTTTCTCATTTCATGAGAAATACTGATGAATGAAATACTGATGAAATAATAATGAAATATTCAATATTCCTACTCCCATAATCTCCAGTTGATTTATAGATTTGATTTCATCCAAATCTCAAGACTTTTTGTGTTTGCATATGTGCATGTGTGTGTGTATGTATGTGTGTGTGCAAATTGATAAACTGGTTCTTAAATATATATGGAAAAGCAAAGCTCCTAGGATAGCCAGGCCAATCTTGATTGCAAAGTTTGAAGATTTACATGCAAAGATTTCAAGACTTACCAAGAAACTATTCTATTTACATTAACTTTAGAAAGTAAATAGGTTGACCAAAACAGAGCCCACATTTAAGACAAATACAGAAAGCTGATATTCATACACAATGTTAAGGAGAACCATAAAGTGATGGACTGCAGAAAACATATTGAGAGAATAATGTATAAAGCATTAACTGCAGATTTTGTTTTCAATGCAATGTTTTCACTTGGGAGGAAGGCGCTGTGGAAACCTAGTGGGCAGAAGCCAAGGGTGCTATGAAACATGTCACAACACATAGAAGCGTTTCTATAACAAAGTGTTATCTGAAATATGAAATGTCGCTTATGTTGAGAAACAAGATCCAGAAAAAAATAGATTAGGAGAATAGATTCATCAAGTTTTGTAAGCAAGAAACCAACCACTAAATGGGACACGAAAAGCACTATCCATCAAATAAAAAATGGATGCATGTAAATAGCCTTTATTTGTAATTCAACTTATAGTTCTGTGTGATCCATATAACTGACCAGAATTCAAAGACTATTTTAAAATAGTGGGATCCCTCACTTCTGGTAACATCTCATGTGTAATCCTTTCCCCTTGATTGTTGGTGGCTTATCACTCTTTTCTACCTGACAAAATATGCACAAAGGTGACAAGATGTATATTTATGGCTCTGTAATTATGTTCTGTGAACCCGCAATGCCTCAATTATTGAGGAGACAATCTCACTGGCCATCCATCTTTCAGAAACACGTGGCTCTGTTGGAAAAGCTCATGCAGCAAGAATTTGTGGGTGCCCTCCAGGCCACTGCCAGCAAGAAGCTGAGGTTCATCAACTGTTAACCCACAAGAAATTGAAGGCTTCTCTTAGCCGTGTAACCTTGCAAGCAGATTTTTTTCCCATTTGAGCCACAGATGAGACCACAGCCCTCACCAGCACCCCAATTGCAACATTGTTAGACACCTTTAAATACAGGGCCTGGCTGAGCACAGCCCTTTGACCCCAGAAAGTGTCAATTAGTGTATGTTGTTTAGTACAACAAGGCTTGTGGTGGCATTTTTATGCCACAATAAATGATAGGCATTCATAGCCAGGATGTCTTCCAAATCAGAAACACAGTATTGTAAAATGTCCAAACAATAACAAATTATCAGAGAAGGAATGTAAATAGCTAACAGATTATAGGTGTGCAACCTCATCAAAATAATGGAATTACAAATTGAAACCATATTCCCAATGGCTAAAACTACAAGGATGGACAATTCTAAGTGCTAACAAATATGTAAAGGGACTTGTAAGTCTTGTAAAGTGCTAGCGTGTTTAGTTTAAAGCAAATCAAATGTCTACACTAGGGTTCAGAACACTTCAATAAGCAGAACCCAGTTCACCACCTGTTTTTTTAAGTAAAATATTGTCTGTGGCAGAGTTGCCTTATGACTTGCAAAACCTGAAATACTCATTATCTGTCCTTTGCCAAAAGGCTGTCTGCTGATTGGACTTTCAATGTCTCAGCATTTCCTCTTTGAAGTGGAAAATGGATTATAGAAGGGAGTTCGTGAAACTTAATTAGAATAGCCCTAAACTAGGAATAAAAAGCTCCAAATCCAAAACAACCCACCTAAGTTGGTGCCAAGAAGAGACTGGATAAACTGTGATGTGTTTATGCATTAGCATGCTTCACGGCGATGAAAAGAAACTATTCAAAGAGAACATACTCTTTTACTCCATTTATATGAAGTTCAAGAAGAGGTTAAAAAAATAGCTGCTAGAAAATAGAATGTGGCGTATAGACCACATTCTATAGCCCCCTAAAGGGCTGTCATCAGTGTGCATGCACAAATAAGAAATTATCAAGCTATGTACTATAGTATGTATGTTTCATAATGTCCCTCAATTAAACAATGCATGCTTATTCTAGAGTATGTGAAAACCTAGAACAATTTAACAAGGCATGCTCAAGTCATGCTTAATCCCGGTTTGAGGGCAACTACTCTTAATACTTTTCCAGTCTTTCTGTTTTTAGTGGCTCCAACCCTCTTGAAAAGTTGCAATGATGAAACTAGAGAATTCCATTTGCTTTAGCACCCAGAATTCTCATTACCATTCCATAGTTCAGGATCTCTGGTGTTCTCAATGTATTCCCCAACTTTTGTGTGTTGGACATTGAATCCCCAGCTGCTGCAACAGTGTTGAGGAGTGCCAGCTTTCAGCAGTTCATGAAAGCTCATTGATTGACAAATGCCCTCATAGGAGTCAGTTCATTGTTTGTGGGAGTAATGCCCTTATAAAGAACAAGCTTGCCAGGTGTACCCTAATGCCCTCATGGGGTGCTACAGTAAAATGTCTGGAACAGATGCCAGAGCCTTGACAGTGGAGTTCCAAGACTCTAATGTTCTGTGCTATACATTTCTGGTCTTTATTAATGACCCAGTCTATGATACATTATAAAATATGACAAAACAGACTAAGGTAAGGGACCCACTTTCCCTAAGCTATTTATGTTACTGCCATACAAACTTTTGAAAATCAGTAAACCAACCTTGTCACAATACTGCGTATGAACAATAGACCAATAATAGATTTTTCCTAACTTCGTTGGCTCATGATCCTGTCTAAGAGTGTGTGTTGTATTCACTTGTTATGCCACATCAGTGATCTTCAGCTTGGCAGAGCTCTTTAGTCTTTTTTTTTAAATAAATCTTTGTAGAATCCAGGAACTATATTATGGTTTCATATCTCTCCTCCTAACAAGCTTCAGGCCCCAAGAAGGATGGCGGATTCTGTCTGTCCATCATGTCAGTGGATGCATGATGCTAACTTGTCCTTCCTTTCAAAATGCTGATTTTGAACACCTGGGACATTGGTGTCAGCCAGCAGCAACCTCCCTCTCCCATTAATATTTTGCTGCAAAGTGACCTGGAGTTATCTTATTCCTCCTTAGCCCTCCACTCATTAGGCTTAGCATCTATTCACAACTTTGTAGCTTCTATGAGTTCTTCTTTTTCTATGCATGCTAATAATGTCTGTTAATCCTATTTTACAGAAGCATTTCTCATCTTCACTATTTATGTTAATATAGCCCTATAGGTTATAATTCCATACTATGTATGGAGTCAGGAAAGTAATTGTGAACTTGATATATTTGGATTATCTCCAAAGCTGAAGTACTTTGCTTCATTTGTCAAGGAGCAAAGTTAAAAATTATCAAAAAGTGCACATTGCAAATCGACTTCCTTGAAGGTCACAGATGCATGTCTGGTGCATCTTGGCAAAGAGGAGGTTGAAATGGCCCCAGCCATTTCCAGAAGTTTCATCCAATAGTAGACCAACTCAAAAGTGGAGGAAAACACAATTTTTCAAAGATAATTATTTATGCTTGCACCTAATGGCACCAGGCAAGGAAAACTTTTTCTAAACTAGGTCTAGAAGTGGAAGCAGCATCTACCCAAAGACATCTAGTGGTTATTTTTTTTAAAGCCAAATAAACCCCTCCACATTGCCCTCAAATCTAAAAGCAAGGCCACCAGTATATTCAAATTACTCTATAGTTGGTAAGGAAGCTGTTTCAACAATTCAAGCCAATAATTCAAGCCCATTATCAAGTTACCACGAGACTACCTTGCTTTTGAACAAATAACACTTTTTGAAATAGACAAAACAACAAATGGTCCAGACCATTTTCTATGCCACACTAACTAATATTGACTTTGAAACAGGAAAGTTGGGGGTGGGGGAAACATGTCTGCCAAGAAGCCTGTGGTGGGTACAGGGCATTCATTTCCCTCTTTAGTTGGTTTTAATCACTGCTTTTAGTATAATGCTGATACCTGTTGTGCAGAAGGGTGTCTGGAGTGATGCTAGCAAAAATATATACTTGTAGCAACTCTGTTTTGGGGGCTCTAGGACAGCAAATAGCCTTTTTTTTAGTTGAACTCTTGGGTTCCTTTCTGTGTGGATGTAAAACATACCACATAGCTGAAAGCCTTCAGACCCATGTTTCAGCCATCTCCTGGGCAGTAGGCTTTTTGTTTCTTCTTAGGAAGTTTCCCAGTAGCGGGAAGGTTATCTCTGAAGTCAATGAAGTTCCAACAAGAAACGAAAGAGCCTGGTCAGTGGTTGCTCGGGTATGTGCATGCACTTAAAATAATATTTTTCCACCAGGCACTGGTGACTCATGTCTGTAATCTCAGCTACTCAGGAGGCTGAGATCTGAAGATTATGGCTCAAAGCCAGCCTGGGCAAGAAAGCCTGTGAGACTCTTATCTCCAATTAATCCTCAGAAAACCAGAAGTGGCTTTGTGACTCAAAGTGAGCACAAAAGCTCAGGGACAGAGTCTAGACCTTGAAGCTCTGTGACCGACAAAAATTACATATATAAAAGTATATAGATATAGATATATTCTAATGAAGAGTAAGAGCAAAATTGACAAACAGATTAGAAGTGTATGTCTGTGTGGATAGATGAGAGGTCATCATTTGTCTTCAGTCTCTTCTTGGAAAATGTGGCTCTCTATCCACTGTAACCACATTACCATCAGATATAGTTAGTGTGAATGCCAATGATGACTGCTCAGAGCATGTCTTACTGATACCTCTCTCTCTTGCTCACAATTCCTTGTGTTGCTTAAGTAGTTTTACATTTTTAAGTTACTAAGTACTGGACTTAGATTCTTGAGTCATTTCTTCAAGACATTGTTTCCATTCCCCTCCCACCCCCCATATACACTCTGCTGTAGCTGTAAAAGTATGTTTTTCCTAACTTACTACAGGACTGGCTATTTTTCTGAGGACCTCTAGCTCTTTTCCGTGAAGGACAGTAGCTAGAAACCAAATTTGAGTACTCAGTGTGTTCATTGCTTCTCAGCTGTCATTGCTCCTAATTCCCTTCAGAAGAGAATGACTATATTGTATGCAAACAAACATCCATGCATTTATACTGATATACACACATTGCAACTATTTCTAAATACTGTATATTTAAAAATTCCTGAGTTAATAACAGTACACTTAAGGCTAATTAAACACTAGTGTCTTTTCCTTTTTCCATGTAGAGAATCCTTTTTCATACCTGATCTGAAGGCTTTTTATTAAGGTGATAGGACACTGAAGTTCCACTGGAGGAAGGGATTCTTCATGCCCAATCTCCAGCTGAATATCTGTAAATTCTAGATTACAAGCACCTATGTACAGATGCCAGGAAGTGGCACCTCCCACTTCATGACATCTTAATCATCTGATATCTCATAAC
This sequence comes from Dipodomys ordii, assembly GCF_000151885.1. NCBI lineage: Eukaryota > Metazoa > Chordata > Mammalia > Rodentia > Heteromyidae > Dipodomys > Dipodomys ordii. The sequence continues at coordinate 4,765,727 of NW_012267318.1, forward strand.
TTGTTTCCAGGTCAGGCTAATCAGATGCACCTCTGGGTGTGTTTCCCCTGTGTTCCACTCCTCTCTCTCCTCCTGATGCTGGATATCCAGGGAGTGCCAATGGCTGACCTTCCTTTTCCTTTCCCCAGGAGTACAGTGCAGAAAAAGTTAGAATTCCTTAATACAAACTAGGGAAAGCAAACAGCCTGTTGGTTGAATTTGCCTCATACACAATTTTGCTTGAGCTGTCTTTTTAAAAAAAAAATCTGAGTTCTTCAAGTAAAAAAATATAAATCCAAATTCCTTTTTTTAAGAAAAAAAGTGAAGATCTGACAAGAAGGGACCTCCACTCACACAAAGTGCACACCTGTTCTCTAGGACTTCACTACTCATTGGCATTCTCCCATGATGACTTTTCCCAGAACCCAGGCACAGAGATTTCTCAGTCTGCCTTGAGAGAAAACCATGGGGATTTGTTTTGCTCTGAATTTCCTCTCATCCCATAATCACATTTCTTATTTTTAGGGATCTTAGAGGGAGAACTCCAGCAGTGAGGTGGAGGCTGATTCTGGGCCAGTTGAGGGAGAAGCAGCAGAGTGAGGTTGGTAGGCTATACCAAAAATGGGCTTCAAACTCATCTTTGAGACAAAACGTGGAAAAGGAGCCAAGGTCTTTCACTATATGGACCTCTCCATTCTACTCTGTGCCTAGCACACTGAGGAACGACAGCAGGGGCCCAGGTTAGTTTTCTTCATGAGCATGTACATATAACCACATTTCTCAGCAAGCTCTCTGAGAAAGCAGGTTCACTGGAGCATTTCTAGGAGAAGGTTAAGACATCATTTCTCAGCCTAACCCCTCTTTCTTTTGTCAATCCCCCTTTCTACTTATTTTTTTCGCTTGCCTAAAAAGTAAAAAAAAAAAAAGTCAGTTGAAGTATTGGAAAATGGGTGGGCTACATGCTAGGAGAGGCCTGGATTTCTACATGACTGTGGAGCAGGATGCTCCTCCTCCATAAGCTTCATTGAAAAATACTGACAGAAAAAAAAATCCATGCCCACAGACATTCCAAACTATTACGATAGAACAACATGTCTAGTTCACTGGTTTTAACTGGCACATGGAGGAAGGGTGGCTAAGATACTTCTAGAAAATTCAGTCTCCTTTGAGATCCACCTTGGAACTACTTCAAGGTCCCTTTTATCACATCGTTGCCTCCTTACTAGCACAATGGCTTCTCCTTCAATTCAACTTGAGGTGCATGCATGAAACATTCTAACTGCCAAATCCAAAATACTTCCAAGTCTTCCTTTTACTTATATGGTTGATGTTGACCATATCTCTGCCTTCCCGAAGCTCCTCTCCCCTCAACGCTCCACCCCCACCCTAGATTCCTCCACATCCAATTATCCACTGCACAAATAGATATTCCAGCTCCATTATACCACCTTACTAGCTGTATGAGCTTGAGCAGTTCCATAACCTCATTCAGCTTGTTGGGGGTGGGGGGGCAGGGTTGGTTTTTGTGAAGAGTAGGTAAGATAATGCCAAGTTGGTAGAGATTTTTAATTAGTAATCTCTGAGGCCTTTTATACACCTGAAGATCGAGAACTCTTACTCATTCTTCTTGACTAGATACATACAGGCCTTTTTCTCCTCAATACAATCTAATCTCAAATTATTTTGGCTGGCTTCTTTTACTTCTGAATGGTTTTCTCCAGGTATTAGTCCCATAATAGTTTTCCTTAAGATATCTCTCAAAAGATTATCAGAGTGTTTTTTTTAAATATTGTATTTTAAATTTTGTATTTGGAAGTTCTCAGTACAGAGCCAAGAGCTCTGAGAAAAGACCTCGCTGTAAAGAAACATGGAAGTTAAGTCAGGCTAGCATCTTCCAAAGCTTATTTGGCCACTATTCATATTGGTCCATTTGGTTGAGCTTAGTTTGTCCTTCATCAGGAAAAGGGAGAGAATAGTTCCACGTGTTCAGGGGTTACTGGGGAGTAACTGAGAGAAATCAGACCAGAGAGAATAAAGTTAGTTCCATCAAAACTGTTTTCCTTCTGGCAGTTTGAAAGTGATCAACCACATAAATTGCCACAAGACATCAAAGAGGATTTGCTTAGTACTATTACCAATTTGTCTTTAAAAACAAAAACACCTTTTTGGATTGACTAATATAGCCTAAGGATTTGTGTGGGACAATGGACTATTAGAATTGAGCGAGACATCTCTGGCTGCTCTTTTGTGGTGGCCTGTGCTGGGTCCCGGATAAGTCAGCTGAAGCTGAGGTGAGTCACTTGTCTGAGCATCCCTTAGAGTCCCAATGATGAGATGTCATGAACAAAGGTAGCAGGTCACTGCATTCTTCCACCATTTTGTTATGATGGTCTTCAAAAGAATGACAAGAAATTGGCTAATGGACTTGGGGACTGGTGAGAAACCCAAGTGTTTAGGGAACAATGAATTTACCTCACCTGTCTCACCATGGCACCCACCAAACTTCTGGGTCATATTCCACACCCCCACTGCTGCTTCCCATGTATTGACTCTATTTTGAAATCTCTTATCTTAAAACTATAGGCAATTTAACAACCCAATCCATAGCATCTCCATACTTATTTTAGTATTCTTTCTCTGCTATGGGTAAATGGCCATCAGAGATGAAGTTTGATAGACCTAGTACAGGCCTATTCACAAGACCTGCTTCTTTGTAGGATCAATTAGAAATCTGGGCAAGTTGGACAGACAGCAAACAGAAGTCTGATTTCCAGGGCCCCAATGTATATTCCCAGCCCTTGAATATGGTTGGCCTCAAGCTTGGCCTTCAGAGTCTGGGGTGTGTGCCAGGGATACTCCCTTACCAGGGAGCCCACCTGTCTCTGTTATAACAGATGAGGGGCCACAAATCACACTCAGCACTGAGCATTCTCCTAACTGCCTACCCTCAGCCTCTCCTCGCACCCCCTCAGCTTAGCATGCAATCTGAGATCTTTCTTGATCTAAAGATCTATTGACTCCAAACAAGCTCTGATACTCAGGACTCCTCTTGAATTACGTAATGGGTACAACTTTAACTTTCCACTGATACTTTAGTGAAATGCATATGCTTCCTATAATGACTTTTTCTTCTTCTGCTGAGAATCCCTCTTACTTTTTTTTTTCTTGAAAAGCTTGGAGATGGCATTATAGTATCAGGGTTATGAGCATAGGGGTTTGGGGAACGATATGGGATCCTGTAGGGTTTAGTTTCCATAGGAACATGAGACTTGGTTCAGAGAAATAGTCACTTCTGTCACCCATAGCTCTACACTCTGGACGCCCCCTGTGTCTGTGCAGTAGAAGAATGGTTCAGCCTTTAGCCCTATGCTGGGAGTCCTATTTTCCAGATTGGGAGAAGCTGAGTCCCATCAGCTGTTAGTCCAGGCTCATCAAACCTGGAAGGGGGTGTCTATTCAATTTTGCTGTTCCTCCTCAGGACAATCACAAAGGGACTCCAAGGCTTTTGCAAGTACGCATGTCAAGAGCTCAGGTATGATCAAATGAGGGGAAGCAGGCAATTGGTACCCATATTTTGATACACACTTCAAAACCAAAAGGCACTTGAAGCACTCCAAATTCTTCAAGTCACATTATATTTCAGGCAGCAACCCTAACTGGCATTTTCCTTTATACAACCTGGCAAGAGACCTTCATTATGTCAGCACTCTCAACCGAGAACTAACATTTTATGCTAAAGTTTGATAAACACCTAAAAAAACCCCAACTCACTTATCCTTACTTTTTGTGTGGTAGATAACCATTTGGGGCTCCAAAAGGATACTCAACTTCTAAGATGGGTTTCAAACATCCCTCTGATTACTATAGCTTGAGGAAGAAGCAAGGTCTCAGAGAGAGGGGGAAAGGGGGAAGAGAGGGATGAGAAAATACAATTATCAAAGAGAACACAGAGAGAGGCCTAGCCTAAGTAGACTAGTCAGATATTAACAGCCTGCTATAGTTGCCTTGCAAGGGGAAACAAAATATTCTATACAGTAAACCTCAAAGACATCACACGTAAGAGGTTGTCCTGGGCTGGGAAGGTAGCTCAGTGGTAGAGCGCTTGCCTTGCATGCTTGAGGCCCTGGGTTCGATTCCCCAGCACCACATAAGCGAAAAGAAAAAAGCCAGAAGTGGTGCTGTGGCTCAAGTGGTAGAGTGCTAGCCTTG
>NW_012267318.1:4774339-4832486 GCF_000151885.1 Dipodomys ordii
TCCTATCTCCAATAAACCACCAGAAAACTGGAAGTGGCGCTGTAGCTCAAGTGGTAGAGCGCTCGCCTTGAGCTGAAGAGCTGAGGGACAGCATCCAGGTCCAGAGTTCAAGCCCCACGACCGACACACACAAAAAATAAAGGAGGTGATTACTATGGTTATTCTTTATAGATTCATGCTCATAAATATACATCTTTATACAAACATGCAAACATGTATATATGTGTGTGTAAGTATGTGTGTGTGTGTGTGTACACACACATAAATTTTGATGGCTAAAGCAAACAAGATTATCTTCCAAATTTAAATACATTTTAAAAGTGCTTTTCTGCATCCTTCCTTGAGAATAAATGTTATTTCATAAGACACATAAACTCTAACAAATATCTTAATAAATAGAGGTTAAAATTTGACAGCTCCAGATGGAGCTAGCTTCTCTACTCAGAACTTTCTGGTATAATGACCATTGTACATTTTTTTCTTCTTTCATGCATATGGTTATTTTGTCAGGTTTTCAGGACTGAAATCCATATTCTAAAAAAAAGCTAGTGATGTGATAAATTCTCATTTTGTGTGTGTGCTGGTCCTGAGGTTTGAACTTGGGGCTTGGGCATTGTTCCTGTGTTCCTGAGCTTTAGAGCTCAAGGTTAGTACTCTACACCTGAGCTACAGATCCATTTCCAGCATCTTTTAGGTGGGTTAATTAGTTAATTAGAGATGAGTCTCATAGACTGGCTTTGATATTCAATCCTCAGATATCAGCCTTCTAAATAGCTAGGATAATAGGTGCAAGCCCTTGGTACCTGCTGTATGTGTGATGTGGTATGGTTTAGTGTGGTGTGGTGTGGGGTGTGTGTGTGTGTGTGTGTGTGTGTGTGTTTGAAATTCTTTAAACATCAGTCATCTCATATAAAGATGATGTTAGTATTTTCCTTAATGAGTTATATGAATTTAAAAGATATTTGTAAAGTACTTGAAAAGTACTGTTAAGTGCATAGCAAAAAAGTGATTATAATTGTGCTGTTAATAGGAACATAGGAAGTGGTGGCTGCCAGTTTTTACTTATGAAAATAGAGATTACATTCTGACTACTAAACTATGAGTTTTGCCCTGGTTCTGGAAATATCTCAGCAGGTTCTCAGTGAGTCCACTTGCTAGCTTAATACCATAAAAAAAGATGCCAGAAAGCAGGATATGTTAAGTGTATATACATATGCTGGTTGCCCTAAGAATACTGGACCAGATCCCTGGTTGTCAGTCTATAAAGAGATGCAGACAAAGAAGGAAAAAAGAATCCTCTGTATCTTTGAAGAAGAGAATAGTCTTGAAATAAGTATCCATAAAGGATTTTTCTCCCTTGCTCAAAGGAGGAGTTAACTCCCAAATTAAGGGATACTAGAAGCTAGACAAGTAAATAAATTACTAGATACCACACGCTGCTAAGCTAGGATACCCAAGATGACAGAGAGAGGTGAGTGGACTGAAGAAAGAAAGATGAGCAGCACAAGGCCGTTGAGGTGAAATGAAAAGTGAAATTCCATGCAGATTGTTGGCATGGGGGCCCTAAACTCGACACCCAGTGGAGGAGAGGTTCTCTCCCTCTCACGCAGGATTTGGTGCTATCAACACAGAGACAGAGGCAGATGATTAAAATTAAGGGATGTTTGAGTGCCAGTACCTGCGTATTCAAGATATCAAGGAACAGCTTCAATTTAACTGGCATCTCTCTTCTGCAGAGCAGCATGATGATACTTTGTAGAATGTATCCCAACTATTATTTTTGAAAAACAGCATTTTAAATATAACTTTAGCCTGTTTAGAAAAATAACATAGTGAAAGAGATTTGATATTTCCTTCTAGCTAGTCAGGAAGAATGTTATAATCAGAATAAGAGGGTGAAAGAGTTGGAGCAAGTAAAGGGAAAAAATATATAATTCTCTTTCAGGAAATTCAGGTCTCAGTAAAGGGAATTGAATAAGGAGGTTTCTTGGTAGCCCAAAAGTTGTAAAACTGAAAACAGGAACTACCGAAGAAGTACAGTAAAAGAATTGCAGCTGAAGTGGAAGTTGTGAACTGAAATGCTCCTATTGAACCAGCACAATGGAGCTTGAAGAACTAGGAAGGAGCTACCTGGCCACACCCTGGACTAGAACAGGCAATACCGTTCACAAAGACTATCTTTTGGAGCTGGGAATGTAGCTCAGTGTTACAGTGCTGTCTAGCATGCACAAGGCCCTGGCTTGATTCTCAGCTCCACAAAACAAAAAGCAAAGGGCTATTTTTCTTAGAGAGAGATGGTTTTCTCAGTAAGGGATTATTTGGCTGGCGTATGGTTGGAACCAGAGTTTCATGTGTGAGCTGGGGTGTGTCTCTGATTGGTTGAGCAGGAACATCATCATTCCCTGTGCAGATATGTATGTTCATCAGAAATCAGAGAGAAAGCTTCCCCACACTCAGAACTTTGTGCTATTCAGTATTAAACAATATATGTCATGAAGAAGAGTTCACCAATGAACAAAGATAGAATAGTAGAGACAGAATCTAAAGCCAATCAATGTCTTTGAAGAGATGGCCTGGAAGTTCCACAAGTCACTTCTCATATCTCTTGTTAAAAATTAGTCTTTTAGTCACACGCATCTCTAGAGACAAAGAAATCTACAGAGTTGGGTAGTTATGTGTTCAGCTAGACCTTTGAAAGCATTCTGTTCCTATATGTTCCTATGTGTATGGCCAATGAGGAAAGAGGATGAGGGAAAGCTGGAAGCCAGTCATTACTGTATAGTGTAGTCTTGTATCCAGCTTTCCCAGACAATGCCTTATTTTTTTCAGTGTATTTAAACTAATTTAAACACCTGTCAACAAGACATACAGTTTCCATTAATAGACCATTGTTAACAATCATTGGTATTGTATTTCTTTATGATGTTGAGTTCCATTTCCCTGATTATTAATGAGGTTGGACATTTAATGTCCATTAACATTATCTCTTTAGAAAAATCAGTACTTGTTCAAATCTTTGGCCTATTCCCCACCCCATTGGATTCTTTACCTTTTTAAAATTTATTTGTAAGATGATTTTTATGTTCTTTTGTGAATTTTTTATGATTTATGTGTAAATTTCTCCATAAGGACCACCTATTATATGAGTTATAGATACCTTCTTGCTGATCTGGTTTGCCTTTTCATTTTGTAGCCTCTTTTGTTTTTTTTAAAAAAATTATTGTAAAAATAGTGTACAGAGGGGTTACAGTAACCTGAGCAAGGTAATGAGTACATTTTCTATGGAGCATCGTTACCTCCTCCTTTGTTTTTGCCCTACCATCCCTTCCCTCCCCACCTCCCCAACTCCTTTTCCCCCTCTCCTAAGTTGTAAAGTTCATTTTCAACATACTGTCTTGTACATCTCATTGTTACAATGGGTCATCCTGTATCCTTATTTTAGCATTTTATTATTTCCCTTCTCCTCTCCAAATTAGAAAAATGTATATACAAGATGCAAGGCACCTACATCAAATACAGTGAAAATGGGTTATAAGGTGGGGGAAAAACATGTAAGAAAAACAAAAAAATTCACATAGTACATTTTAAATACATTAAAAACAACAGCAAGAAAGAAAAAAACCACTTGTGTTCCTATCTTGGGGTTCATTTCAGTTAACATCATCTTATATGGTCATATATAATATGTACATATTGTAGCCTCTTTTGTTTAGTACAGGTTCTTAGTCTTAGCATCATGATAATTTCACACCATCTTGTGTGGCTATCATGCCTGCCTATCTCCAGGGGCAGTAACTCAATTTCAAATCTGTGAAGGTGACATTGGTACAGTACTGTTGACATTATTTAGCTTTCTTCCATTCTGATATAAACTCACTGTTCCCATGTAATCCATAGAGTTTTACAGACAAGTCCTACCAAACTCTGAAGTCTTTCACCTTACCAGATGTGTTGGGTTGCATAACATGAAATATCTGTATTCAACCAGTTAAAAATAGGTTATGAATAGTACACTTAACACCATACCAGCTATAATATTGAGAATTTATAGTATTAATTTTTATATTTGATTTTGTTTATGTTATATTTTAATATTTGATTTTGTTTTAATTACTGAGTGGATGCATCATTTTTTCCCACAGAAATAAATACTATGGTATCTTTGAAAAAGATGCAAATATGTTTTTTGTATCAATGTAAACTGTAATCAAATTGAATCATCATGTGGCCTTCGGAAAAGCTATTTTAGTAAAAGGATTATTCAGTGGCAGACATTATCATTCTGGTAATTTTATTTTGGAAACTGAGCCCCAAGGGAGATCCAAGTCTGAAGTAAAAATCAATAAAAGGCTAACCCACAAAAAGTAACTGAAAGGTTTATATCAGAGGTACAGAGTGTCCACTGTGGCAGAAAATCAGAAAAGGGAAGGTGAAAAAGTTGGACAAGTGACTTTAAAATTATTTTTAATGTTAAGGAATAAAAGCTGGTTCTTCCACTTCTCATTTCATTTACTGTTATTGTAGCAAATTTTGTCAAAATCAGAGCTAAAGTACGACCTCTTACTGTCATTTTTATTTTATTTTATTTGTGTGTGTGTGTGTATGCGTGTGTGTGTGTGTGTGTATGTGTGTGTGTGTGTGTGTGTGTGTGTGTAGTGAACAGATCCATCCAATGCTCCTCATATCAGGTAGAAATGGAGTCCTTAAAAAGAAGTGTAATTTTCACATTAACAATCCTCATGTCTTGCTCTACAGAGTTTGATTTCAATATTAATAGTTATTATGAGTGTAAATAATTATTGGCTACTTAAAATTTCTAGGAAAGTTACACAAAGTTTTATGTCAACCATTATGCTCCAATTTAGTGTAAATAATATACCTTTGTTATTGACTTTTTTTTGTTAGTAGTGGGCTTTGAACTCAAGGCCTCATGGTTGCTAGGCAGGTGCTCTACCACTTGAGCAAACCCCTACCCAATCCTTCTGATTAAACTTAAAGATGGAGGAGAGGATGTCATCTATGCAGTGATATGTAAAGAGCTTTACAAAGATAATGACTAAATATTAACCCATCCATGGGAGGTAATAATCAAAGCATTCTGGCAGGAAATCCTCTTATAAGCTTTGTGTTCTTAGGGTACTAATACCAACATAAAATCACTTTGATTTATCTGGCACCATCACTCCACAATTCTATTTCCAGTTCCTGGTGGTTTAAAGATTATACTGTAACTTGAAAAGTTCCCTCTCTTTCTAGGTGTGGAAGCATCTCTACAAAGGACTGGAAGAAGCATTTTTGTCAACCCTGCTGCTCACACTGCCTTAAGTGCACTCAGCCGGCCTCATGGCCCTTGGTTTGTCATTTTAATGGAACACTGACTAGCAGTTACCTAGGAAGTCTGCTCAAAAAGCACCATGATTGGAGAGCACATTCAAGAGCATCTCAAACAGGAGTGATTAACAGGGAGCTTTTAGCTCTTATTGAATGCCATCTTTTAAAGTGAATTGCTACAGGCTTTGAAAATCAGCTACCAAGTGTAATGACAGAGGCGCTTCCATGTTCTTTCTTCAAGGGATAAAAGGTCTAGAATCAATTATATATTACATTAGAAACTAAAGAGTTGATAGCCACTGAGATACTTTCTATGTTGAAAGTCTATCATATTCTAAAATGATCTTCAGAAGTATTTTTACATGCTATGCAATTTCTTTTTCTGCCACAGCTTTTTTAAAAAAGTTGATGTACAGAGGGGTTATAGTTACATACATAAGGTAATGAGTACATTTCTTGTTGAACATGATTACTCTGTCCCTATTTTTCTCCCACTTTCCCTCCCCCTGACTTCCCTTCACCCTCAAGTTGTAAAGTTCATTTCTAACATAGTGTCTTGTGAGTATGGCTATTACATTGTTTTACCCTTTGTTATTTTGTTATTTCCCTTCCTTTCCTCAAACCAGATAAATGTATATACAAGACACAGGGTACCAAAATCAAGAACAGTGACAATAGGGGATAAACCAAAGGAGAAAAAGAAAGAAAACAGAAATAACACAGTACATTTAAAACAAAAACAATCCCCCCCCCCAGAACAAAAACCTTCTTGTTTCCATATCTTGAAATGCATTTCGATTAGAATCATTTTATATGGTCATACATACATAGTTATTGTGCTGTTGTGATCCTCTGCTAGGACTATCCTAGACATCTACTAATTGTTACAAATGAGGGAAACCATGGAGCCTATGTTTCTTTGGGCCTTCAGCCATAGCCTTTTATAGATGTCTCAGGCTGGTCAATGTTTTCTTTATCCACTTATCTTCCGATGGCCAGTTAGGTTGTTCCATATATCCCTTCTGTGAATAATGCTGCATCATGGAACTGAGATAGTGATTTTATTTCCTTTGATATATACCCAGGAGTGGAATTGTGAAATCTTTAATAGTTATACTTCCAGAAAATTCCAGTTTCACATAACTTGTAGTATTGACTTAGAAAAGAATCAACAGCTTTAGCAACTAGAGCTCCCTTTTCTGCATATTTTCCTCAATGTTCATTCCTCAATGTTGGCTTTTTGATAACAACCAGTCTAACCAGTTGATACCAAATTGTGGGTTTGATTTACATTTTTGTGATGATTATCAACTTGAAAACATTCCCTATCTGTACCCTATACAACCATCACTTTATTTTTTAAAATTCCTTAAGTGGATGATTTATTTTCTAAAACAAATTGTGGGATATATATATATATATATATATATATATATATATATACTAGACACACATACACACATATATATATGACACACACGCATATATATATATATATATATATATATGAAATTTAGCCTTTCAGCCATTCTAAAATTTAATAGCATAAAGTACATTCATGTTTTTTGAACAGCCATTGCCAAAATTCCTCTGCAGAACTTTCTGATCCTTCCCAGTGGAAACTTTGGTTCTCTTCAAAATCACTGCACTCTCTCCCTCCCCACTACTTATTGTTAAAATTAGCATACATTAACAATATAGAGAAGTTTAATTTTGGTAATTGCATACATGTGTAGTGCACACTGAGCAAGCTTATGCTTTCTTTTATATTTCCAGTCTCCCTCCTTCCCCTTCTCTTCAAGCAGTGTTTGGTGGGTTCATCCCTCAGTACCCCTTTCCTTTCCTTATCCCCTCCTTTTGATTTTCTCCAGACAGTTCTCCTTTTCCATGCATGCCCCATTATTATTATCATAATTTGAGATCTATATTCCATAAATGTGTGAGGACATATTTGACTTTTTGAACATGACTTATTCACTTAATGATGATTTCCATGTATGTCCATTTTCATTTTTTTATGTCTAATGTTTACTTGCAGAGACACACAGTGTATTTTATGTCTTCACTCATCAGTTGTTGAGTGCCTCAGTTGATTTCGGAGTTTGGATATTGTGAACAAAGCTGTAATAAACATACATTTGCAGATACCTCACATGTAAATTGTTCTACAGTCCTTCATGTATCTGCCTAAAAGTGATGTGGCAGAGCTATGAGGTTGGTTTGTTTTTTGTTTTCTAAGGAACGTCTATATTGATTCCCACAGTGGCTGTACTAACTTACACTCCCACCAACAGTATGTGAGGGTTCTTTCTTCCCATATGCTCATCGACATTTTTTATTTTCTTCATGATGGTTAGTCTGATTTAGGTGAGATGAAATCGTGGTGTAGTTTTGATGAGTAGTTCCTTTATGATTGAAAAGGGTGAATATTTCTTCTGTGTCTAGTAGTCATTTATATATCTTTTCCTGGAAACTATCCATTTTTCCCATTATTGGAATACTGTTCTTTTGTTGCTTAGTTTTCTTCTTTTTATTTTTTATTTAATTTTTAAATGTTTTTTATTGTAAAAATACTGTACAGAGGGGTTACAGTTACTTGAGCAAGTTAATGAGTACATCAAGCATTGTTACCTCCTCCTTGGTTTTCCCCTACCATCTCTTCCCTCCCACCTCTACAACTACACTAATCCACTTCTTCCTTCCCCCAACCCACAGATCCCCCCCCCACGCCGCTTATATTGTAAAGTTTGTTTTTTCAACATAGTATCTTGTATATTTCATTATTACAATGGTTCAATTGTATCCTTACTTAAACATTTTGTTTATTCCCATCCCCTCCCCAAATTAGAGAAGTATATATACAAGATTCAGGGCACCTACATCAAATACAGCAAAAACAGGGGTAATACTGTGGGGGAGGAACATACAAAGCAACAAAAAAAAATCACATGGTACATTATAGATATGTTTGAAACAATAGCAAGAAAGAAAAAAATCACTTATGTCCCTATCTTGGGGTTGATTTCGCTAACATCATCTTATCTGGTCATATGTACATAGATGTTGATCCTTTGTGCTTGTCTCAGACATATACTAGTTATTGCAAATAAGGGAAACAATGGCACTTATGTTTCTTTGGGCCTGGCTTACCTCACTTAATAAAACTTTTCCGGGTCTTTCAATTTCCTAACAAATGGGATGATGTCATTCTTTCTGATGGAGGCATAAAATTCAATTTTATATATATATATATATATATATATATCACATTTTCTTGATCCATTCATCTACTAAGGGGCATCTGGGTTGGTTCCATATCTTACCTATGGTAAATAATGCTGCAATAAACATAGTTGAGCTGGAAGCTTTAGTATGGTCTTGTTTGTGATCATATCCAAAAGTGGGATTGCTGGGTCATAAGGGAGCTCTATGTGTGGAGTCTTCTGAGGAACCTCCAAATTGCTTTCCAAAGTGTTTGAATAAATTTACACTCCCACCAACAATGCAGTAGGGTTCCCTTCTGTCCACATCCCCTCCAGCATCTGTTGTTACTGGAGTTCTTGATTATAGCCATTCTAACAGGGGTGAGGTGGAATCTCAACGTTGTTTTGATTTACATTTCTTTTATGGCTAGAGAGGTTGAGCATTTTTTCATGTGTCTATTGGCCATTCTTATTTCCTCTTCAGAGAAGTTTCTCTTTAAGTCTTTAGCCCACTTATTTATTGGGCAGTTGTTTCTTTGAGGATTTGTTGTTGGGGGATTTAATTTTTTGAACTCCAGGTATATTTTAGATATGAGACCCATGTCCGTTGTATGGCTAGTGAAGATCTTCTCCCAATCCATGGACTTTCTATTGATCTTGGTAGCTATATCCTTTGCCATGCAGAAGCTCTGCAGCTTCATGCAATCCCATTTGTCCAACCTTTCTTTGATTTGTTGTGTTTCTGGGCTCTATTAAGAAAATTTCAGCCGGGCGCTGGTGGCTCACGCCTGTAATCCTAGCTACTCAGGAGGCTGAGATCTGAGGATCACGGTTCAAAGCCAGCCCGGGCAGGAAAAACCGTGAGACTCCTATCTCCAATAAACCACCAGAAAACCGGAAGTGGCGCTGTAGCTCAAGTGGTAGAGTGCTCGCCTTGAGCTGAAGAGCTGAGGGACAGCGCCCAGGCCCAGAGTTCAAGCCCCACGACCGACAAAAAAAAAAAAAATTTCAGCCTGTGCCTAGGAGACCTACAGTTTCTCCTATTCCATCCTGTAATGTTTTCAGAGTGTCTGCTTTCACTCTGAGGTGTTTGACTCATTTGGAGTTGATTCTAGTGCAGAGTGATATATAAGGATCTAGCTTTAGTTTTCTACAGGTGATTAACCAATTTTTCCAGCACCATTTACTGAAGAGGCTGTCTTTCTTCCATTCTATTTTTTTAGCTCCCTTATAGAAGTTTAGGTGGCTATAGGTCTGTGGGTTCATTTCTGGGTTTTCAATACTATTCTATTAGTCCTGAAGTCTGTTCTTGTGCCAATATCAAGCTGTTTTGATTACTATGGCTTTGTAGTAGAGTTTGAAATTTGGTATTGGTATTCCTCCAGCACTGTTCTTTCTGTTGAGAATCGTTTTAGCTATTTGGGGGTCTTTTATTGTTCCATATGAATTTTTGGATTGCCTCTTCTAATTCCTTGAAGAATGAGGTTGAAATATTGATAGGTATCGCACTGAATTTGTAGATACCCTTGGGAAGTATTGCCATTTTCATGATGTTGATCCTTCCGATCCAGGAGCATGGGAAGTTTTTCCACTTTCTAAGTTCTGTTTTGATTTCCTTTTTCAGGTTTTTAAAGTTTTCATCATAGAGGTCCTTCACTTCTTTGGTTGTTAATTCCTAGGTATTTTATTTTTTGTGGGGCTATTACAAATGGAGTTGCTTTCCTGATTTCAGCCGTGCTCTTCTCATTGTTGGCATACAATGTTGGGGGCGGGGTTAGTTTTATACCCTACTACTTTGCCAAAGTTTCGAATCAGCTTGAGCAATTTGGGAGTGGAGTCCAGGGGATTCTTTAAATACAAGATCATGTCATCTGAAAAGAGGGAGAGCTTTACTTCAACTTTCCCTATTTGGATCCCCTTTTGGTTTGCATCTTATTGCTGTATCTAGGCATTCTAATACTAAATTGAAGAGAAGTGGAGAGAGCGGACATCCTTGTTTCCTACCTGAGTTTAGAGGAAATCACTTTAGTTTTTTCACCATTAAGTATAACACTATAAGTAGGTTTGTCATATACAACCTTTTGTATTGAGGAATGTTCCATGGATTCCTAGTTTTTCCAGAGCTTTCATCATAAAGAGGTGTTGGATCTTGTCAAATGCTTTCTCTGCATCTATTGAAATAACGATGTGGTTCTTATCCTTGCTCTTGTTGATGTGATTAATTATATTAATTGATTTGTGTGTATTGAACCAGCTTTGCATCCCTCAAATAAATCCTGTTTGATTGTGGTGTATGATTTTTTGGATGAATTGTTGAAGTCTATTGGCCAAAATTTTGTTGAGAAGTTTTGCATCAATGTTCATCAAAGAAATGGGTCTATAGTTCTCTTTCTTTGATGAGTCCCTGCCTGGTTTTGGGATGAGGGTTATGATGGCTTCATAGAAAGAGTTCCATAGTGAACTTTCTCTTTCAGTTTCATTGAAAAGTTGGAGGTGTATTGGTGTGAGTTCTGCTTTGGAGGCCTTGTAGAATTCCTCTGTAAATCCATCTGGTCCTGGGCTTTTAGATGGGAGGTTTCTTATTGCTGTTTTTAATTGCATGCTTGATATAGGTCTGTTAATTTGGTTTAACTCATCTTGGTTTAGTTTCTGTATGTATATATTTGCTAGGAAATCATCCATTTCTTCCAGATTCTCAAACTTATTAGCATAAAGGTTTGAGAAATATTCCCTTATAATGTTCTGAATCTTGGTTGTTTCTGTGGTAATGTTTCCATTCTCTTTTTATGATAAGATTTGCTAAGAGTCTGTCAATTTTGTTAATTATTTTGAAGTATCAACTCTTTTTTGTTGATTCTTTCTATGTTCTTTTTGGATTCTAATTAATTTAATTTTTATATAATTTCAATTATTTCTTTCTGTCTATTGGATTGAGGTTTACCTTGCTGCTCTTTTTCAAGGAGGTTCAGATGTCTCATTAAATTGTTGGTTTTAGATCTCTCCAATTTGTTGATGTAGGAACTCAGAGCTATAAACTTGCCTCTGTGTACTGCCTTTCCTGTGTCCCAGAGGAGCTGGTAATTTGTGTGTTCATTTTTGTTGAATATCATGAACATTTGAACTTCATTTCTAATCTCTTCTATGACCCACTGGTGATTCAACAGTGTGTTGTTCAGCCTCCATGTGTTAAAGGACTTTTTTTGTTGGCTTTTGTTGTTGAGTTCTAATTTTATTCCCTTGTGGTCTGAGAGAATGTATGGCATGACTTCAATGTTTCTGAATTTGGACATTTGCTTTGTGACCTAAAATGTGCTGCTGTGAAGAATGTGTTTTCTGATGCTGCTGGGTGAAATATTCAGTAGATGTCTGTTAAATCTAGTTGATCTATTCAGTTTAGATCTGCGGTATCTCTGTTGAATTTTTGCCAAGTTGATCTATCTAGTGGGTATAGTGGTGTGTTAAAGTCCCCAACAATTCATGTTCTTGGAGCTATGTGAGATTTGAGGGAAAGTAGTGTTTCTTTGATAAATTTGGGTGCTTCGTTGTTTGGTGAATAGATATTTAGAATTGTAATATCCTCCTGAAGGAGAGATCCCTTAATTAGTATGTGGCGACTTTCTTTATCTCTTCTCACTAATTTTAATTTGAAGTCTATTTTATCTGATATTAGGATTGCAACTCCTGCCTGTTTATGGGGGCCATTTGCTTGGTAGATTTTATTCCAGCCTCTCACTTTAAAAACATGTTTGTGTTTATGGGCACGTTGTGTCTCTTGAAGGCAGAAGATTGAAGGATCTTGCTTTTTAATTCATCTGTCCAGTCTATGTTGCTTTATTGGAGAGTTAATTCCATTAATATTGAGAGTTGGGACTGAGAGGTGTTTGGTAGTTTCTGCCATGTTATCTACCTTCTTGAAGGCTGTGCCTATGGTTCTTGGATTCTCAGTTTGGGTGTAGTTTCTTGGCCTTTATTGCACTCCTGTTGGTTTAATATGTTTAGGACATCTTTAAGTAATTTATTGTAGACATGGTTTGGTAGAGATATATTGTTTCAGTTTTTCTTTGCTATGGAAGGTTTTTATTTAACCTTCGATTATGAAGGAGAGTTTAGCTGGGTACAGTATTCTTGGTTGATAGCTGTTTGTTTTTAGGGCGTAGCATACATCATTCCAGGCTCTAATTGCTTTAATTGTCTCTGCTGAGAAATCTGAGGTTATTCTGATTGGTTTCCGTTTATAGGGAATTGATTTTTTTCCTTGACAGCTTTAAAGATCCTTTGTTTGGTCTAAATTCATCCTGTGTGGATAATAATGTGTCAGTGGTATGTCCTTTTTTGGTCTGGTCTATTTTGGGTTCTATAAGCTTCTTGTATCTGAATAGACCTATCTTTTTGCAAGTTTGGGAAGTTCTCTGCTAAAATGCTGTTAAATAAATTTCCTAGACCATTAACTTCTGTCTCTAGGTGCTCCTCTACACCCTTTATCCTCAGATTAGGCCTTCTGATGGTGTCTTCCAAATATTGAATAGATCTATCATATTTCTTGGATTTGTCTTGGATAGTTGTCTGTTTTTTCTCTGTAATATCTAGGCTGTCTTCAACCCCGAGATTTGATCTTCTGCCTGGTCTAACCTACTGTCAAGACTTTCTACTTTGTTTATTTCCTTTTCTTCTAATTGGTTGGCTTTGATGGCTTCCAATTCTTTGTTGGAGCTTTGTTTTAGATCTTGTATGGACTTCTCTACTCCTTAATTTGGTTTTCCATGTTCATTCTCAAATCACTTAGATGACTGGTTATGGTTTTATTGGACTTCCCTTCTTTCTGATGGACCCCATTCAGCATTCCCTTTGTGTCCTCCCTGGATTCCTTCAGCTGTTTGTTTATGAATTCCATGAATGCCTCTATTGATCTTTGTCTATTCTCGTCTCGCTCATTCAATTCCTGTATTAATCTTTGATTAGCTTCCTCATGCTCATGCAATTCCTGTATTTCTCTTTGACCGTTCTCAGCCGACTCACACAATTCCTGTATTAATCTTTGATTAGCTTCCTCATGCTAACGAGATTCCTGTATTAATTTTTGGTTAGACCCATCATGCTCATAAAGTTCCTGTATTAATCTTTGGTTAGCCTTGTCTAGCTGAAGCTCCCTATCACACTCACACAGAGTCCTTTGCAGGTTTTCAATCTTTTCATTCACCATGTTTACCAGTACTGTTTGTAGAGCTTTTTGGGAAGGCTCCTCTGGATTATCCATAACTGTTCTGTCACCTGATTATCGTGAGTAGGAATTGAGATACCTGAACTTGCCATTTTTCTTGTGTTTCTCTGGCTTGTTCTGCCCATTTGGCATGAAAGTAACACCAATTTCTTGCTAGCACACTATATCAACCAGAGTCCTGTTGTTGCACAATTAAAATGGCTGCCCATACAATCTAGTTCAACAGATACAATCTATTCAAAATCAATCAACTATGGAATAATGAGCTAAGAAGCAGACCAGAAATTAATAGGTTTAGGGGGAATTGTGGGGAAAATAGGATTATAAGGATGTGGAGAGGTAAAAGGAAAGAGTGAATTTAACCAAGTCCGAATCTCCGAGACGAAATGGATAGAACAGAATGAAAGGAGAGAGATAAAGAAATAAGAAAAAATGAAAAAAAATTTAAATTAAAAAAATGAAACACTCAAAAATTATATATAAGTATAAATAAACAATACTGATAGAAGAAAAGTATAGGATGAGAGGAGGAGAAAGATAAAAAGGAAAAATGAAAAAAATAAAAAACTTAAAAATGGAATACTTAAAAATTATATAGGTATAAAGAAATAATACTCCTATTAAAGAAATTAAACCTAAGAGGTTGTGAATTGAGTAATCAATTTCTAAGTATGTACACAAGTATATCTAATAATCAACAACAGGTATATATCTGGGGATGAGCAGAACAGCAATTAAGTCATGCAAAAAAAAAGGCCAAAAGATTCAGAGAGTTTTAAAAAATATACACACACACACATAAAAATTATGAAAAAATAGAAAATATTTTTAATTACAAATATTAGGTAGAAAAAAGTTATTTGATATTTTGGGGGGGGTAAATCTTGTAACTCCCCTATGTCCATAACCAGTCTCTTGGTCGAGTCTCTGGCTTGCTTGTAGTGTTTGGTTTTTCTGTGGCTTGATTGGTTTCTTAAGTCAGTTTGTTTAAGCAGGCAATAAAAAGCTCTGTGTTACCCAGGACTTTATGATCCTTCTCCCATGCTAGTTCAGTGAGAAGGAGATCTGCTTTGAGTATCACAAAAGAGGGAGATGGCTGTTTCCTCTAACTTGGAGTTGCTTTGATGAGGCTAGGTTGTGGGTAGGGTTGAGGCCTATCAGCAATCAGTGGCTTTTCCCTGAGGGGCTAGCTCCTGAGACACTCACAGAGCCCATCCTGGACCCATTCTCTGGATTTATGTTTACTGAGTTTCAATTGTTTTTCTTTTTTTGGGGGGGGGTCCAGTCGTGGGGCCTGAACTCTGGGCCTGAGTGCTGTCCCTCAGCTCTTCAGCTCAAGGCTAGCACGCTACCACTTGAGCCACAGTGCCACTTCTGGCTTTCTTCTTTTTGCTTATGTGGTGCTGAGGAATCGAACCCAGGGCCTCAGGCATGCAAGGCAAGCACTCTACCACTGAACCAACTTCCCAGCCCTCAATTGTTTTTCTTTTACCCCTCCTGCTTCTGGATCTGCTGCCTAGGTTGCAGTGGGGAGCCGCAGCCTTTGGCTCTGTTTACCCAATAAAGAAAGTCACTCCACTGGAGGCAGAGCTTTCTCTTCCTCAGAAGGGCAAATTTCCTCTGGGTGGAGCTGAGCCCAGCAGGTCAGGTCAAGTTCCTGTGACCTATTGAAAGGCTCCTATTGTTTTCTTCCAAGACCTGAGTTGGAGCTAGCTGTTCCAGCCAAGCCTGTGTCGGTATCAAAGATGGTGTTCTTCTCTGGTGATGAGGGAGGGGCTACCTTCCCACTGCTGCTCTGTGAGAAGGGGTGAAGATGTCTCGTGGGTACTCACACAAGCCTCTTTGTTTCTGGGCTGTCTGCAATCAGTAGGATGAAGATTTCTGCTTCATGTCAGTTCTTGCTGGTGGTGAGTAGAATCTGCTAGCACACTGCATCTGGAGCCTTTGTCCCAGGCTCTCTCTGTTGATATGGCGGCCATAGCTGCTGCCGCTGCCACTGCCGCAGCAGCAGCCACTGCTGCCACTGCCACGAACACTGGCAAGTGCTCAGATCTGTCTCCTTGACCAAGCTGCCTAGATTTTTCCTCTCTGGCCAAACTCTCTGTACTGTGATGGCACACTTGGTGTGATTCCCTAGCCTAGGACTCACTGGAACACTCTCTATGGAACTGCTTTCTATGGGAGAGCTTGTTTAGCCTCCAGCTTCTCCTCCATCATCTTCTTCTGGACTCCCTTTTTGGTATATATTTTTATTGTAAAGATACTGTATGGAAGGGTTACAGTTACATGTGTAAGGTAATGAATACATCTCCTATCAAACATTGTTACCTTTCCTTTGTTTTTCCCCCACCACCCCATTCATTCCCACCTCCCCAACTGTTCCCTCTAATGTCCTCCCCACCCAAGTTGTAAAGTTTGTTTTCAACATAGTGTCTAGTATGTCTCATTGTTACAATGGGTCAACCGTTGCTTAGTTTTTTGAAGTCTTTGCATATTCTGGATAATCTTTGTTTGGTGAGGATTAATTTTTATTTTATTTTTGTTTTGTTTTGGTACTGGTCCTGGGCTTGAGCTCAGGGCCTAGGTTCTGTCCCTGAGCTGCTTTTGCTCAAGGCTAGCATGCTACCACTTAAACCATAGTTCCACTTGTGGATTTGGGGGGGATTAGAGATTAGAATCTCACACAAGTTTCTGCCTGAGCTAGTTTTGAACCATGATCACCAAAACTCAGCTTCCTGAGTAGCTAAGATTACGGGCCTGAACCATTGATGCCCAGCAGGATTCTTTTGATGTGTAGAAATATTTTAAATCGATGCAGCAACATTTGTAAATTCTTGCTATTATTTACTGGGCAATTGGACTTCTATCAGAAAATAGTTACCCACATATGGTTCCAGCTGTGCAGGCCTTCAATTAGCTCAATATACTGAAATTGCCTAATGGTAAGGCTGTTTTGACTTATATCCACTGAGCTGGGTAGTAATCTAAGGAATCTTGGTCAGGGAAAAGGTGCATAGCTTCTGTCTCTCCCACACTGCACTGCAGGCCAAGATGCTCAGTAGTTTTCTCAACCCCACACTTGTCCCAGGTGTGTGAGCCTTTAATCAGTTTGCTATGCTGGCAGTTGCGTTTAATTGTATTCACTAGTCCAGCTGGCAATCTTAAGGATATTGTGATCATGGGGAAGCATTACTGACTCCCTTTCTCCTGTTCTCCCTCTGTCTTTTACTTATCTAAGATTTGGAGGTTTTTTTTTTTTTAATTTAGCTGCCATCTGTCTAAACTTTTTACTGATATCTTCCCTTAGTTCACTCACTTGCCCACTTTTCTTGATAGTCACGTACTTGATTGCTCCTAAGCTGTGGGATCACAAAAATGTAGTGTGTGTCTGCAAAATGCCATCATTTAACTTCTTAAAAAAATAAATTGTAGCCCTAGTTTTTATGGTTTATTCCTCCTTGGAAAATAGGTGGTATTTTATTGGCAAATAAGTCCATTTTCATAAATCACTTTCCTTATTTAAATCTCCAGGTTCATTCATTTGATGTATTTGATTTGACACCCATCAGCTCCAGCTCATCCACTTTGAGGTAACAAAGATCTGCATTCTCTTTCTTCCTGAATCTCCTTTTTTTTTTTTTGTTTCAAAAAGCCAAACACTTGACATAGAATTCCTGGCTAAAAGCAGAAATGGAGAATTCTTGCAGTTCTCACCGGACTTCAGTTTAATAAAGTGAGGATAACATTCCCACCATCTGGAGAGAGTCTTGACCAGAGTGTTTGTATCCCTCAAGGTTGTTGTGGTTTGGAGGTTGAACACAGTCCTGCTGAGGGCTATGCTCTGCCTCACAAATGACCTACAGATGGTTGTTCATAAAACTGAGCTAGAGTTGGCCTAAGAGCTTTTTGCTATCTATTGCTCCTGGGAGGTTTGTGCAGACCTGACCTTCCCAAGAAATCCAATCATTGTCCCCGAATTCATTGGTAAAAAATCTGTGAAGCCTGGAGACCTAAACTGATTTCAAAGACTTCAGTAAATAAAGATGAGTTACAAACATGATGTGTGAAAGTAAAATAACTACAGATCTTCAAAAAGTTTTTT
Organism: Dipodomys ordii; assembly: GCF_000151885.1. Classification (NCBI taxonomy): domain Eukaryota; kingdom Metazoa; phylum Chordata; class Mammalia; order Rodentia; family Heteromyidae; genus Dipodomys; species Dipodomys ordii. The sequence continues at coordinate 4,792,194 of NW_012267318.1, forward strand.
TTTTTTTTTTTGTGGAACTGGGACTTGATGTCAGGGTCTTGTACCTGCTAGGTAGGTGCTCTGTACTTGAATAATGCTTCCAGCCATTTTTTTGCTTTTAGTCATTTCTCAGGTAAAGCCTCACTTTTTTGGGGGGGGTGCCATGTGTGGTCTGGACCACCTCCTTAAGTGGAATGGCAGTTGTGAACCACTATTCCAAGTTTTTCTGTTAAGACTGGGGTCTCACTCATTTTTTTGTTAAGCTGAGTCTTAAACCAAGATCCTTCTGGTTCTACCGAATTTGTTTACCTATTCTTGGCAGAATCTATGGCATTTTCCACATGTAAGATCATGTTGTAAACAAAGACTATTTTACTTATTTTCTATCTGAGTGTTTAAAATTTCTTTTATTTGACTAATTTTTCTGGCTAGGACTTGCAGTGTTTGATTAGAAGTTGTGATAGTGGACATCCTTGTCTTATTTCTAATCTTAGGGGGAAAAAACTTATAAATGTTCACTGTTATCTGTGGACTTCTATATGGCCTTTATTGTAAGGAACATTTTCTTTCTATAACACATTTATTCAGAGCTATTTTTAATCAAGAAAGGAATGTTACATTTTGTCATGTGCTTTTATTCCCCTTGCCTCTATGAGATGATCTCTTTTTGTTGTTGTTATTAATTCTATTGATAGGGTGAGTCACACTTAGTGATTATATACTTTGCCTTGCAACCTGGAATTAATTTCTTTTGATCTTTATGTAAAATTCTTTTGATGTACTGTGGAATTTTGGATTCTGATATTTTGTTGAGGTTTTTGAATCTGTGTTCCTCAGAGATATTGGATTACAATTTTCTTTGCTATTAATATTCTTGTCTGGTTTTGGTATCAGGGTAATAATACTAGCCTTATGAAATGACTCTGGAAATAATCTCTATTTTGGAAGAGTTTGAGCATAGCCAGTATTAGTTTTATTAAATGTAGAGTTGAATTCAGGTGCAAATTCATCTAAGATTGTCTTGCTGGACAGTACTTTATTACTGAGTCAATCTTATTTCTCTTTTCTTTCTTTTCTTTGTATTGGCAGTACTGGTGATTGATCTAAGGACCTCACCTTTACTCAGTACATAGTCTACGCTTGCCTATGCCCCCAAGCATTTTGGTTTACAAAATATTATTTCTGAGAACATTTCAATAACTTTGCTTGAGCGAGCCTCAACTTATGGCCTCCTGCATCTACTTCTTGAGCAGTTATAATTACAGTATATGCCACCATTCCCAGCAAAATTTAAATTTAATTTTGTGTACAAATTCTACACTCTTACAATTTTATACACTTAATATCATAATTTATATAACATTTATCCTTTGTGTCTCTTAATAAATTATTTTGGTAATATTTGTAAAAGATTCCTCTTCTAACATTAATACTAGGGAAATATTTGATTTACACACCACAATTACAGTATTAGAATTTTGAAGTTGACCTTTTTCAGTGAGTTTTTTTACTTTCATATGTTTTAATGTGATTATTTAACATCCTATTCCTTTCAACTGAAGAACTTTCTTTTAATAAATTCTTTCTTGTAATAAATTCCATTAGTGGGACTGGGAAGGTGGCTCAGTGGTAGAGTGCTTGCCTTGCATGCATGAGGCTCTGGGTTCAATTACTCAGCACCACATAAGCAGAAAAAGCTGGAAGTGGTGCTGTGGCTCAAGTGGTAGAGTGCAAGGCTTGAGCTGAAGAGCTGAGGGACAGTGCCCAGGCCCAGAGTTCAGGCCCCACAACTGGCCAAAAAAAAATTCATTAGCTTTTGTTTATTACATAACCTTTATGTCCTTTTTATTTAAAAGAGTCCGATTTCTGACTCTTTCTTCCTTTTCCTTTCAGCTTTTTGAATACATTATCTCATTGTCTTCATTCCTGCAAGGTTGCTGAAAACTCCATTAATAGTCTTGCAGAACTCTCCATGTGTAAAGCATGTTGCTTTTCATTCTCTGCTTTTAAAATTGTCTCTCTGACACTTGATACTTTGATTTCAATATGGCTTGGCATGATTTCCTCTGGAATCATTCTATTTACTGTCCATTAACTTTCTGGATTTGGATTTCTATTTCATTCGTTGGGTTTGGGAACTTTTCTGACATTATTTCTTTGAACATTTTTTGTCCTTTTTATTTTTCTGAAACTCCAAAAGAATCATTTTTTTCTGCTTTGTGCTAAAATACAATTAATTAATTTACTGTTTGTGTATAATTAAAATTTGTTTTGCTCCTCAGATTGGATTTCTTATAACTTGTCCTCAAATTCTCAAAACCTTTCTTCTGTATGAGCTGGTCTACAGTTGAACTCTTCTATTGAATTTCCAATTTGGTTCTCATACTTTTCAGCTCTATTATTTCTGTATGTGCCTTTAAAAATGTGGTCTTTGATGGGAAGGGGAAACAAAGAGGAGGCAACAATGCCTGATAAGAATTGTACTTGTTATCTTGCCCATGTAATTGTAACTCCTCTGTATGGGATTCTTGCAATAAAGAAAATGTTGTCTCTTTGTTGAAATACTGAATTTGTACTTGCCTTGGTCTCCTGACCTTATTGGGCATGGTTATGACTGTGTTTTTTGCTTTTCTATCAGGGAAATCACACTTATGTGTTTCATTAGGGTTAGATTCAGAAGTTATCTCATTGTTTCATACATATTTCTGTTTCTTCATTCCTTGGCTATGTTGCTTTCTGTGCATTAGATGAGATGGTCACATCTAACATCTTGTTCGAGTAGCCTCTTGTTAAAAAAAAGTGGTCCTCACGGATTAACAAAATCAGAAAATCTAGTTCCTTCTCAAGCACATTTGCTTTCCAACCTGTGATCTTTATTCTTTGTGATCTAGATTAGGATTGGGTATGTCAAATCAAGGTAGTGCCCTGAAGCAGGTGAGGTACAAGCCAGTTCTTTGGGTGCAGCTGGAAAAACATCCAGGTTGTCAAATGTGTGTTCTCATTCCTTCTCTCCACATGAGAAGCTGAGAGTCAGAATTTATCTCCCATTAACTCTGCCTTGTCAAAGGAAGGATCCACAACAGATTACCTGTACTCACTCAGACTGTAGCCTCTGACACAGGGGAGATACTTGCGGCTAATGGCAAAAGTTTAAAGCCACTTTTTTTCTTTCTGTTATGTAGGCAGACTCAGGAGTGCAAATGACTGGAAAGTCCCTCATCTAGGTAATTTAGGATCCAGTCCCTCAAGGGGGAACTAAAAATATTAGGATGTCAATACTTTCACGAAGTCCTGGGGAGACTCTAGTGACCTGGCTTTGTTGGTAGAACAGGATGAGAGAGAAGATACCATGAGTGTCCAGGTTCACAGAATTCTCACAACTCTGTTGAGAGAGAATGTGAAGGCCTGTATTGATTGCAGGAACAAATTGGGGAAAAAATAATAAGGTACATTGTCCTCCTCACTTAGTATCTTTTAGCCATTCTCTTGTCTATTGCAAGATAGGACAAACTCTTTTAAGGGAGAAGCTGGAAGCTGGGTTTAACTTGAAGCCTGTAGCTTCTGGGAGTGCTTGTGTGGTTCAAACCACCTCTTTGTTCGTTGTGTTCAGATAAATTCTTCAGTGCTGAATCCTTCAGCTTCCCGAGCAAAGTGACTTGAGCATAGAATCCTTTGTCAGGGACTATAAAAGATGGGATGGCACAAATGCTATAATCCTTCTCAGGAAGCAGCAAGGACTCCTTCTTGATTGTAAGAAGCTGTGTCCAAAGTAACACTGAGTGTGGATGTCTCGCCTTCTTCCAGCTGTTTCAACAAGATTATTCCCTGAGCTATTTGGCGTGAAGGATGCTTTCTGCTAGTTCCTGGATTTTTCTTACAGTGATTTGTAGGTATTTATTTGGTACATTTTTGGGAGGAGGGAACTTACTATTTCTTTGTTTTTACTGTTATTGTTATTGTGGCATTGATATACAGAGGGGTTACAGTTAAATGAATCAGGTAATGAGTACAATTATTTTTGAACTGTTTCCCTTTCCCTTGCATTATCCGTTTTCCCCTTCCGTCTCCACCCACAAGATGTATAGTTCATTTTCCACATTGTGTCTAGTGAGTACCACTGTTATATTTGTTCACCCTTTGTTTTACCTTTTCTTCATCTCCTTGACCCTCCCAAATACAAACAAATTAACAAACAAGACAAAAGGAAAAGAAAACAAAACAGCAACCATGGTAACTAAAAATATCTCTTTTTCTTTTCTTGGAGTTCATTTCATAAGATATTATTTCATATGATCATATGCCCATAGCTATTGAGCCTTTGTCAACCACTCCTAAGCCTATCCTCCTTCGGCCTCAGTCACTAGAACTTACTCTGGAGAACTATGGGTTTTTCAGAGAGTGTCTTTTTCTATTTTTCTGGTACTGGGGTTTGAAGTGAGGGCCCATGCTCTCATTTGGTTTTGCACTAAAGACTGGTGCTCTATCAGTTGAGCCACACTTTGGCTTTTTACTGGTTAATTGAAGATAAGAGCCTTGAGGATTGTTTTTGCCCAGGTTGGTTTTGAATTGTGATCCTTGATATCAGCTTGATATGCTTGATATCTGACTGGCTAAGATGAAAGGTGCAAGCCACTAGTTACTGGCCTCAGCAAATGTCTTTATATAGGAGAACACAGTAGATGTAGATGGTTCTTAAGGTCTCAGTTCCTGTAAATAAAACATCTTATTCTGGAAAATATGTTTTGTTTTTTGTGTTTTTGCTCAGTCATGGGGCTTGAACACTGGGCTTGGGCACTGTCCCTGTACTCTTCAGCTCAAGGCAAGGGCTCTACTACTTCTGCCACAGCGCCACTTCCTGGAAAATACGTTTTAAAATAAATATATTCTTAAAATGGAAAAACATAGAGATAAACATAATAACCAGGAGGATATTCTTGAAATGTACATGGTAAAGAGCTAGGTAAATTATTTTAAAAAGTTAATGTAAGTGATAAGCTGAAAAATTTATATAGGTTATATATAATATAATGCTTATGTTTATTTTTCTCCAAATAAGATAACTTTTTTGTATAAGGTAATAGGTAGCTATGCTTTTGAATAAAAGAAAACATATCAAGCATTTGCAAAGCATTTAGAAAAATAGCTCCATGCCCCAACTGTTCAAGAGGGTTAAATATCCCATGGACATGGTGCATTTTCCATAATAGTTCTTTGAGACATTAAAATGACTAAATTCTTTTTTTGGTATACATATTCTTTTAATATACATGTTTTTAGTGTAAAAATACTGTACAGAGGGGTTACAGTTACATGAGTAAGGTAATGAGTACATTTCCTATTGAGCATTGATGTCTCCTCCTTTGTTTTACCCTACCATCCCTTCCTTCCCTACCTCTCCAACTACTCCTATGCCCTTTACCCCCGCTAAAGTTGTAAAGTTCATTTTGAATATAGCATCTTGTACATCTCATTGTTACAATGGGTCAACCGGTATCCTTACTTAAACATTTTGTTTTTTTTCCCTTTCTCTCCCCAAATTAGAAAAAAATGTATATACAAGATCATCGACATCAACTACAATGAAAACAGGGGTTATACTATGGGGGAGGAACATACCAAAGAAACAAAAAAAAATCACATGGTACATTATAAATATGTTAGAAACAATAGCAAGAAAGAAAAAAATCACTTGTGTCCCTATCTTGGGGTTGATTTCACTTAACGTCATCTTATTATCTGGTCATATATGTACATAGCTTTTGACCTTTTCTGCTTGTCTCAGACATATACTAGTTATTGCAAATAAGGGAAATGATGGGACTTACTTTGGGCCTGGTTACTTCACTTAATATAATTTTCCCAGGTCTTTCCATTTCCTAACAAATGGGGCAGTGTCATAAAATGACTAAATTTTTAAAGAAGAAAATGAAAACCCTGAAATAGAAGCAGAATAACAAGCATTATTTCTGTTCATTCTAATATAGAATTTAAATATACAATTAAAATGCTTTTGTGTACCTTAATATCTAAATCTTCTTACCTCATACAATAATTGAAACTACTTGAGGGAAAAGAGCCATTTTGATACCAAACAAAATGAGCTTGGTGGCCTCAGGGACACTAGGAACAGTGCTAGTTAAATCCACTTTAAATACCAGGCGTTTGTGCTTGTGACAAGAGTGAATGCCAAAATCAAGAACAGCAAGACCATGATGTCCTCACTTCTAACTTCAGCCCCATCTGGTGGAAAATTTCTAGAAAAGTCTTGGATATAACACTGAGGTGTTTTGTATGAGGTAACTATTGTTTTAAATTTTATTGTAAAGATGTTGCACAGAGGGGTTAGAGTTATGTATAAAGTAAGGTAGTGTACATTTCTTGTTGAGCATTGTTTTTAAGAACCAAGTAATCTTCATGATTTTCAAAAGAAAAACCAACAACAACCAAATGCTCTTCTAAGCCCTTGCCACTCAAACTTTGGTTTCTGGACCACCAACAGTGAAACATTGTTAGACAGGTGGCACTTCTGGCCCATCTGGTCCCACTCAACCAGATCTCCAGTGACTCCTAGCTGAGACATGATGAGGACGGTTTGCACTCTTTGAAGGATGAGTCAGAGGGTGACCGGACGCTATGTTTCAAGGAACAAGCATTGATTCTTTGGAAAGAAGTTATTGCACTGCAGCTATGCGACTGATCACAACACCTGGGGACAATGTAGTGATGGAGGAGATATCTGTTGATACCATAGCCTCTGCTGGCAAGCCTTCACAGAGGACCAACCCATAAAGTGGCACACACAGTTCTTGGAGGTCTTTAGGATGTTTATCAAGCTCAGAGGTGAGGTTTTTCCCTATCAGGCAGGTGGTGGTCATGCTTCCCTCATAAATCCACAAATCCATCTCTTTTTGTAGTTATGCTGTTAATCTCAAGGGGCTAATATTTCACCATTTTATTAGACCCAGAGATAATGATTAGATCTACAAAGAATCTGGATATTTCATTGCCTAAGAAAATCTCTCTCCTTCCATAGAAGGGACACAAAGTGAAAAGGTTCACTGCCGATTCCCAGAACTGGAGAGAGGCTGATGGAGTTGAGTAGCAGGGTCAAAGTTCAATCTTGCTCCAATTTTCCGAAGTGAGATTCTGGCTGGCCAAACTTTTGACTGTCCTTAAGATTCTGCCAGTTACACCCTGTGCAGGATGAAGAAATCTTTCCAATTTTAGTGTCTGGCAGTCTGGACTCTGGTACTTTGTTTCAGAATTCATTTTCAAATGAATACCTTGTACTTTTTTTGTTCCAGGAGATTTTTTACGGGGAGAACAGACTGATCTAGGTGGTGTAGGATAGCAAAGGTCCAAGTGGCCAAGGGATTTCATTCTGCCTGTGAAGCATTGAGGTGGGCCTGGATTGGGTCCTATTCTCTTGAATCTTTGTTTCTTTATCTCTGTCTCTCTCTGTGTGTTTCAGTCTTCCTGTCTCTATTTCTCTTTTATATCAATTCTGGGATTTTCACTTAGGGCCTAGGTGATCTCCCTTAACTTATTCTGCTCAAGGATGGTGCTCTACCCAGTTGAACCACACTTTCAGCTCTGACTTTTGCTGATTAAAAGTCTCACCTACTTTTCTTCTCAGGCTGGCTTCTGACCTTGATCCTCAGATCTCAGCCTTCTGAATAGCTAGGATGATAGGCAGAATCCATTGGAGCCCGGAATTTTGTCCCTTTGGCGCCTCATTCTTGTATCTTTTATGATCACTAGTAGGCTTATCAATATGATTCTATTCTGAAGTAGCTATATGAAGAGATACGTAAATGCCTAATAATTGTGGTGGTTTAGGCATTTGATTGATTGTCCATGCTGCCATTTTAGGACTTAGGTACTTAAAATGTTCCTCACTAAATCACCCTGCAGCTTCTGAAAATCCCAAACCACAGAAACATCGCAGACTCTATAAGCTTCACTGCAGTAGTGAAGATTGGCAAGATTGCTGGCTTTGAAGCAAGACACACTGGAGTTGTCATCTTATCTCTGTCCCTCCTAAGATATGTTATCTCAAGTAAGTTATTAAGCCTCTTTGGGTCTCACTTTCTCACTGTATAACAGGGAAAATAATAACTGTCACATAGTTTTCTGAAGGGAAAATCACTGTCCCTTAGTAGGGAATCAAGAGGGTTTATTCTTTTTACTTTTCTTGATAAATGCTTACGCTAGTATGGTTTCTCCATGAAGCAGAGACTAAGCCAAAACTTGCATGACAGAATTGCCTTGCCTGGCACAGTCCAGGATAAGGGAGGTAGAGGAAGAGAGGAAGCAAGTTCAAAGTTACAAAGCTGTCTGGACTTGACCAGATTCCAGCTTACTGCTCAGCTACACAGGACACATCCAGAGAGGACAGTTAGAATATAAAGTCTTAGCACCATCCCTCAGGGAAGAGGAAGTGAGAAGAACCTATCTTTTGACTGTTTTCAATCTCCTTTTACTCACTAGTCACAGCTGCTCTTGTCAGCCATGAGGATGTTAATTTCCCACAATTCTAGCTCATGGTTTCACAACGGCAGTGGTAGCAAGTAAAGGACATGTACCAGAGGCATTTTATGTCTGCTGTCTGCAACCTATAGCCTTTTAGACTCATCCTGACAGCCAATGGGTTGTGATCTTAGAAGTCCCCAGTATCTACACTTTAACAGTATAAAGACTGTGATTGGTGCTACCATAAACAAAACATGCATCAGGAATGGCTGTTTGCTGTATCAGGGTCAATTCTGGGCAGTTTGGCCCTCCTTCCAGCAAGAGTGGACAACTCTTTATACTGACAAGAAGCTGTTACCAGGTGGTTTTTCCCGATGCATCATTTCCATAGCAACAGATCAGAAAAAGGTGACCGAGCAAATCTGAGAAGCTCATACACTGGTCTGGTACTGTGAAACAGGCTATGGGATTTCCATAATTGATGGGTTTGAAGGGATGCAAAACTGGCTCACAGCGTATGACCTGAGTCAAGTTGAGTTTTAGTACCTCTCTGATGAAAGCTTAGGAGAAGGGTGGAAGTTCAATTGTCATCTGTCTTTCATCAGTGCTCATGCTCAGTCACGTCACGGTACCTGTCACTTCTGCACAAAGATATGGCTGAAACCCTGGGGATGAATTATCACCACTTGGTATGCATACGGATAAAGCCCCAAGATGGACCTGAAATGACCATAGCCCTTCGGCCATGGAAGATACTAGAAAGTAGCAATAGGAACAAAACCAAGTGAGGAAAATCAAGGTATTAAGAGTGTATGCTTGAAATATAGGCAATAAAATATCTACTTAGGTACTGTTGAAAAAAGCAAGAATAAAGAGATGTCTAGTTTTCAAGTTTGGTATCAGAGGTACAGAGAGTTCAATGAAGCAGAATAAAATAAACCTCCAAAGCTGAAAGAATGTTGAAACTCCTGCTCAGACCAGAAGAATTTCTGTGGCAAGAGGGCAACTAAACTACTGCAACAATTTGAAGAGATAGATTATTTATTTTTTAAAAAATTTTTGCTTAAAATTAGCAGGTATATGGCCAGTGCTGGTAGACTATGTCTGTAATCCTAACTATTGAGGAGGTTGAGATCTTAAGATCCCGGTTTGAAGTCACCTGGGAGAGGCGAGACTTTTATCTCCAATTAACTACCAAAATGCCAGAAGTAGAGGTGTGGCTCAAGTGGTAGAGCACCAGCCTTGAATAAAAGAGCTAAAGGAGAGTGCCCAGACCTTAAGTTCAAGACCCAGTACCTGCACACACACACACACACACACACACACACACACACACACACACACACACACACACACACACACCACTAGCAGACAGGAAAATAAGAGAAGTTGTCATAGCTTTAAGGGTAAATACGGATGAAACAAATTTGCTTTTGTTTTATAATCACAATTTATATTCAATTTGCTGTTACCAGTGGGTTGTCTCCAGTTTTTGACAACAGCAAAGAATGCTGCTTTAAACATTCTTGTGAATGTCATCGGGTGAATATGTATGGTTAGTTCCGTGGGGCAGATTCTCTAGGGATAGATAAGCAATGCATTTCAAACTCAACTGAAAACCAATAGTTTTTCTTAATTTTTATTAACATAGAATGTTGATGTCATGATGTATTGATCAAAAGGTCTTTTATCTTATTATTTTTGTGTCAATAGAGGCTTGCCAGCTCTGTAATTCACTGATAGAGGAGTTAAGACCAATGTGTTTCATCGATACATATTCATTTTTTTTTGCTCCCTGTACTTAGAACATATAAATATGGAAGTGAGCCAGGTGCTGATGGATCACGCCTATAATCCTAGCTACTGAGGAGGCTGAGATCTGAGGATCACAGTTCGAAGCCAGCTGGGGCAGGAAAGTCCATGAGACTATTATCTCCAATAAACCTCCAGAAAACTGGAAGTGGTGCTGTGGCTCTTCAGCCTTGGGCTGAATATATATATATATATATATATATATATATGTGTGTGTGTGTGTGTGTGTGTAAAAATATATATATACACACAGATATATATACATATATGTGTGTAAAATATATATATACACACACATATATATACATATATGTGTGTAAAAAATATATACACACACATATATATACATATATGTGTGTAATATATATACACACATATATATACATATATGTGTGTATATATACATATATATGTGTATATATACACACATGTACATATATATGTATATGCACATATATACATATATACAGAAGTATATCTCTAAGCACATAGAGATTTAGAGTTAAAAAAAATCTTACTAGGGGGCTGGGAAGATGGCTCAGTGGTAGAATGCTCACCTTGCATGCCTGAGGCCCTGGGTTCGATTCCTCAGCACCACATAAGCAAAATGAAAAAAGCCGGAAGTGGCACTGTGCCTCAAGTTGTAGAGCAGTAGCCTTGAGCTGAAGAGCTGAGGGACAGCACCCAGGCCCAGAGTTCAGGCCCCACAACCGGACCCCCCCCCAAAAAAAAATCTTACTAGTATAGTGAAATTTTAATCACTATAGAATTTTGTCTCTAGTAATATTTCTTTTATTCTTCTTTGTTTTGTGTCACCTCTGGGGTTTGAACACAAGGCCTGAATTCAAAGCACTGTCTCTGAGCTTTTATTTGCTCAAGGCTAGTGCTTGAGGCACAGCTCTACTTCTGGCTCTTTTAGTAGTTAATTGGAGATAAGAGACTCATAGACTTTCCTGTCTGGGCTAGCTTTGAACCATGATCCTCAGATCTCTGACTCCTGAGTAACTAGGATTATAGATGTGAGCCACCAGCACCCAGCATCTAATTGTATTTCTTGTGGTGAAATGATATACCCAACTGCCTCTAGGCCCCACCCCTTCACACTTGCACATTGGGAGCCAAGTTCCCAACACAAGAGCCTTTGGAGAACAAAACACACCCAGACCACAGTAGGCACTGATTCCATTCATGACAGGTCCATCCTCATGACCTAATTATTTTCTAAAGGCACCACCACCACCAAATACTGTCACAGTGGGTCAGGGTCCCAGCATATGAATTTAAGGGAGCCTAGACATTCATTCCATATGCTTTTGCTAAAATGGTTATCGGCAGAATTGAGACATTTGGAGAACATGGAATATCTTTGCATGAGCAACTCTGTAGTATAGGAAAGGGAAAGAGACTGTGCTGTAAGTTTTGTTTAAGAGGTGAGGGAGAATAACAGTAAAATCTCACCTATCTTTGGAGCCCCCTGTTTTAGCCTCACATCATCTTAGGCCAACATACATCATCACATCTTAGAGATGGTTTTTCCAACCGCTACCAACACTGCTATTTCAGTTTCACTGAGAGTTTGGAAGGAGTCTATTTGTTATGGCAGAAAGAAGGACTCTTTCATTCATCCCTCAGAGGCATTCATTCACATTATAATCAATTATCTAATCATTATATTATTTATATTATACATTAATTAATGTCATAATCAAGTTGCATTACTAACTTGATCTGATTTTTTTCTTTGTGCTTACAAGCTGGAGCTTACCTAGTCATCATGTGAAGACCTTCCCTTTATTCACAGAGTGGGTCATTTGCTAATTACCTGTGTGTAGCATGGAAAGCAGAAGAAGGGAACACAGGAAGGAAGGAGGTTGGCAATACAATCTAAGCACTAAACTCTCCAGTCTGTTACAATAGAGTTAAGACTGATCCGCTCTTGGCTTTACTGTTGGTCAGATTTTCCTTATTCAAGTAAGAGCATTCTGAGAAGAAAATTTTGGCTAATCGGTAAGATAGACGTTTCCAGAGGTTAAACTCACAAGCTCTGAAGCCTTTGGTGTTAAAGTTTAATTCTACTTTTTGGTGGCTTTGAGTAAGTTTATTATCTTCCTGAGCCTCTGTTTCTTCATCTGTAAAATGGGATAAAACATTATTATCCTATAATTTTGTTTTTTTCTGTGTGTGTGTGCTAGTACTGAGGCTTGAATTCAGGCCCTCCCACTCCTGCTCAGCTTTTTCTACTCAAGGCCAGTGCTCAACCATTTCAGCTAGAAACTCCATGTCCTCCTATAGATTATTTTTTATGAAATAAAAAGTAAAATTTATGTTATGATGGCTGATTTTTGCCTATTAATATGGCTCATTCATAGTAGTCATGTATCCAGTTAAGCATTAAAATCTTTTTTTGGTGTTTCAAATTTTATGTCTATTTAAACACTGTAGTGTTTAAAGTATTTTTGTACAAGATGGTAGGGGAAAAACAAAGGAAGGGGTAATGCACTCATTACCTTGATAGGAAATGCACTCATTACCTTACTCATATAACTGTAACCCCTCTGTACAGTATCTTTACAATAAAAATATTAATAAAATATTTTTGGATAATTACTCATTTCAATAATTGTACTTTTTCTCACTTGAATGATATATATATATATATATATATATATATATTGGTGGTGGTGGTGGTAACAGTGATGGTAGTGCTGGTGGTAGTGGGGTGTGTGTGTGTGTGTGTGTGTGTGTGTGTGTGCACGCACACGCACGTGCGTGTGCCCCAGTACTGGGGATTGAATTTAGGACCCAAGTGCTGTCCCTGAGACTCTTTTGTTCAAAGATAGTACTCCACTTTGAGCCAGTGGTACACCTCTGGGTTTTTGATAGTGAATTGGAGATAAGAGTCAGATGGACTTTTCTGCCTTGGCTGGCTTGGAACAATGATCCGACCAAACAAAACAAAACAAAACAAAAACTGAGGAGTCCTGATAAGGAAAATATGCTTCAAGATGACAGCCTTGGTTCCTGCTGGACCATTTCCAGCTCCCTGTTTTGGTCTAGGTATTTTGGACTTGCCAACCTTACAAGTGCAGAAGCCAAATCCTTGCAACAAATCTCAATGGTGTGTAGAATCCTTTCAACGAAACCAACTGTTGTTGACAAATAGTTATATGCAAGGCATTTAGTAGTGTCTTGCTGGTCATCTTAGCCTTCGGGAAGTATTGATCTGTCCTTATGATTTTGTAAAAGTATCTGCTTGGTACAGGCTTGGTACAGAGGAGACGTTCTGGAAAGATGGACTGTAGGACAATCCCTGTGAGGAAGCAAGCCTGACAGTTTCCTACCTTTCATAACTTCTGAAGTTGAGGCTTTGCCTTGCTTCTCCCGCCCCCCCCCCGCCCCATCCAGTGATGATGGTTCTGATTCTCTTTACAATGCCCTTAGTCATGAAAGCCGATTTTTTTTTTTACTCCATTCTGTTTCAACATTTCATTGAGCAGGCCACTAACCACCAAACTGGAATTCAATCTCAGCCCCTACCTCTTCCATGTGTTATAGCACTTGTGGCATTACTACAATTACCACCAGTTGTAGCTCTTGTATGAGTCAAAATTGAATTCCAGAATTTCATGATTGAAGGAAGAGAGCTACAGAGAACTGAACCTTATCTCAATCAAACACAGCACCCTGTGAGAGTGCATGGGTTGAACATCTAGTTAAGAAATACTTTTAAAACTTATGAATTTACCTTATTGTTATTATAGAAGGAATGTACAGAGGGATTACAATTTTATGAGTCAGGTAATGAATACATTTCATTTTGTACAGTATCTTCTGTTCCCTCGTTCTCTCCCAGTCCCTCCCTCCCATTTCTACCCATGATTTGTGTAGTTCTCATTCATCACTGTCCAGTGAGCTTAACTGTTGCGAATTTTCACCCTTTTTCCCTCGAGTTCTATATGCTCCACACAACCCTTCCGAAGAAATATACTTGAATACATCACACATAAGGTAAAGTACACAGAATCATCAAAAACTAAAAGAAAGAAAAAGGAGGTCTCTTGTTTCCATATCTGGAGTTTGTTTCAATATGTATATTATTTTATATAAATATAAAGAGGCACTTAGGCACCTTTGTGTTTCTCTCCTAAGAGTATCCTCTTTTGGTCTTACTGTGTTTGAGTATCTAGAATTCTGTATAATTTATCACGTCCCATTGTATTTTAGATCTAATTTCTGCACATCAGAGAGAACATGTGCCATTTGTCTCTCTAATCTTGGCTTACCTCACTTAACAGATTTTTTCTAGTTCCATTTTCCTGCAGATGACATTATTTTATTCTTCCTAATAACTGTGTAAAATTCCATTGTGTATAGATACAACATTATTTTGGATCTATTCTTTTATTGTGAGGCATCTGGGTTGTTTCCATATTTTGGCTATTGTGAATCATGCAGCAATGAACATGGATGTGCAGGCATCTTTAACATATCCTGGCTCATGATGTTCAGAGTAGATGCCCAGTAGTGGTACAGCTGGGTCATAGGGAAGATCTATCTTTAGTTTTTTTTAAAAGAAACTCCAGACACCTGTCCATAGCTGTGAGTACAATGAATTATTATCAATTTCATCCTTTCCATCATATATTTTTAGAATGTTTCTATGATGAGATTATTATAGCAAATCAGTGGTTAGCACAGCTCGAAGGAATACATTAGTGTCACTTTTGTTATTTTTCTCACTAGACTTTAGTTATTACAAAAGTTAATTCAAAGTCACTAGACTTTAGTTGTAACAAAAGTTAACACCAAAGGCATTGGTTACCATTTCATAGCACAGTCATAGCACCTGCGTGGATAAAATTCCACTTGTGTGGTATAAGTCTCCTGGAAATGGAGGAGAGAGATAAATGTGAAAGTTTGGGAAGCTCTCTGTTGTACACCACTGATGTCTTCAAGAAATTGAGTCCTACAGTGCAGAGAACCATTTGTTTGTTCTAGCTGATCCAGATATTTACCTCTAGGATGTTTGTGGTTAGGCCTCTGTATCCGTAGGTTTTGCACCCATGGATATAACTAACTGTGGATCTCTCTCTCTCTCTCTAACTCTCTCTCTCAGTTGTGTATCTACTGACTATGTATAGACTTTCCCCTTATTATTCCTTAACAATACAGTATAATAATTATTTCATTACCATTTGCATTGTAGTGGATATTGTAATGGTATAGAAATAGTTTAATGCACATGGAAGGATGAGTGCAGGTTATATGCAAATATTATGCCATTTTAGATAAGAGATGTAAGCATTTATAACTGTTGGTATCCACAGAGAATCCTGGAATGCATCCCTGGTGGATACTGAGGAATGAATGTTTTAGAAATCATATTGTCAGCTCTTTTCTGCCAATTCACTTTTTTCAGCATTTCGTGGATTTTCAGTTCAGATATTTCCAAAGATCATGTGGTCAGAATGCTAAGAGAATATGTGAATATGATTTTGGAAAACAGAAAAATACTGATTCGGGTTTATTAAAACTATAAATGCTCTCTTTTTCACATCAATCATCTACAGAAACTAGCCAAGTGCTGGCTTTCTCTGAAGACCTTAAGAGATGCATCTAGTAGAAACCACAGCATGGAGGAAGTATGAGATAGTGGTTTGGTGCTTTGATTTTCACCTGGACTAACTGGGCTGAAGTCCAAGCTCTGCCACTGCCTTGTTGTATAGCTTTGGAAAAGTTAACTTCCCTGTGACTTAGTTTTTTATCTATAAAATGAGGGTAGAAATTATTTCCTATCCTTAAAGATTACAGTGTTAAGGTAAATGTAAGGTGTGATGGCAGCTCTATACAAATACTGTTATGTACTGAATTTTGCTCTTAAATGCATGGCTGGGTGCATATGACACTTAAAATGTTTGTGTTGTTATTATTAAGGTGTTGCACAGAGGGGTTATCATTTCATAAGTCAGGTAATGACTACATTTCTTTTTTTTTGGACTATGTCACCCCTTCCTTTACTTTCCCCAAGTTTTCCCCTCCCATCCTTGCCCCCAAGTTACATATAAGTCACAGTTAAAAATATTGTGAAGGTGATGTACAGAGGGATTAGTTACATCTGTCAGTAATGAGTACATTTCCTTTTCAAGAGCATCACCTACTCCCTCATTCTTTCCCAGTTTTTCCCACTACACAAATTGTGTAGTTCATTTCCAACATAGTGGGTTGCACTGCTGAATTACTGGTGCGTTTCACTGCTGAATTGGTTCATCCTTTGTCCCAACATTTCTGAGCTTCCCCTTCCCCTTCCAAAATCAAATAAACTTATATACAATACGGAGGGTACAGAAATCTAAAACAGCAACAGAAAGGAATAAACCAGAGAACCATAAACAGTGCAATAAAAAAATCTCTGCTTTCATTTCTTGGAGCTCATTTCCATAAGGATCGTTCTATATGCTGCAATGCACATAGCTATTGAGCCCTTGTTATCCTCCCCTAAGAATATCCTCCTTTGTTCTCACTATGTGAATGTTTAGACTGCCAGTTAATTCATCATGTCCAAGTGTAATTGTTTATTACTATCCATTAGGTTTCCTTGTAGATTTTCTGGAACATTCTAATTATTACAAATGATGGAAACCTTACAGCCTATTACTTTATAAAACCATAAAATATCCTAAAAAATAAATAACTCCCAAAATGCATACTCATGTTTATTTTGTAGTATTCATAGTATTCAAGTTATGCAATCAGCCTAGTCATCTGTCAATTAAAATAATGGATTAAAAATGTGACATTTATCCATGTATGTATGTATATATGCACATATACATATATGCACACATATATCTATACTTTATACTATTTGCAGGAAAGGAAGTGGCGCTGTAGCTCAAGTGGTAGAGTGCTTGCCTTGAGCTGAAGAGCACAGGGACAGCACCCAAGCCCAAAGTTCAAGCCCCATGACCGACAAAAAAAAAAAAAAAACCAAAAAACTATTTGCAGGAAAATGGGTAAAATTGGAGATTATCATGTTAAATGAAATAAGCCACACCCAGAAAGACAGCATTGCATGTTTTCTCTCTTGGGCATTTAGAGGAAGATTAGAACATAAAAGTAAAAGGTGGGCTGATGTGGAAGGGGAAAAGGGAGAACAATAAGAGTAATAGAAGAAGTAGATACAATAAATACATTGTACACATTTAAATGTCATAATAAAGCCAATTACTTTTAAGATTAATATATGCTGATCAAAATAAAATCAGAAGGAGTAATCCGTTTGCTGCCTGTTCATTTTATATCAAAAACTTGTTTTGTGTGTCAGTCCTTGTGCTTGAACTCAGGGCCTAGACACTGTCCCTGAGCTTCTTTGCTCAAGGATAGCACTCTACCAGTTGAGCCACAACTCCACTTTCAGCTTTTTTGAAAGTTCATTGTAGATAAGTGTCTTAAGGAATTTTCTGCTCAGGCTGATTTCAAGCTGCAGTCCTCACATCTCAGCCTCCTGTGTAGCTAGGATTACAGGTGGGAGCTACCAACAACTGGTTGCATAAAAAACTTTGAATTTTTGAAAAAATAATCTTCTAAGCCTAGTTAGTGGAATCTAACATCAAGGTTAAATCTAAAGTGAAGCCAATAAATTTGAGAAAATTATAGCATATTTAATACTTTGCCCCTGTCTCTGACTGACAGGGTATTTTTCCCCTTTGCCTTCCTTCTCCCCACCTTTTATTATCACTCTCCAAACAGATTGTCATGACCTTTTCCTCCCCAGTACCCTGTAAAAATCTGCCACAAATCTAAATTATCCAACTGCTTTTAGGAATGACCACATTAAATACAATTCATTACAATGGCTGCAAATAAAATGTAGCTAATGGTAAAGTTCAAATAGCATGAGATTCTTTTTCTAAAACATGATAGTAGTAAATAATAGTCAAAAAGACATTTAATATACAGTAAATGTAAAACTAACACTAATTCACTTTTAGATTTTTTTCCCAAAATGTATATATGATTTTAGCCAGCCTGGGCAGAAAAGTCCATGTGAGACTCTTAACTCCAATTAGTCACTCAAAAAACCAGAAGTGGCACTATGGCTCAAATGGTAGAGCTATATCCTTAAGCACAAAAAGGCTCAGGGACAATGCCCAGGCCCTAAGTTCAAGCCCCACTCCCCCCCCCAACCATAAACAACAAAAACGTATGTATGGTTTAAAAATTATTATTTTCAAAATGTACCTGTTAGTATTAAAACACTGGCTATAAGGTTGTAAAGTGTAATATGAATATATAAATAAAATATGGCCTGATTTTTAAGTCTATAAGCCATTTTGTTGGCCAAGTTACATAAATACTGAAGGTATTGAGTAAATAGTTCAAATATATATTATGAATTGCAGCTCCTTCAATATCTAAGAAAGGAATAACTTCCACGTTAGGCATTGGGGCTGTGCCATGTGAATGAATCAGCTACGAAGAGGCTGTAGAAATCTGGTGGCTGAAAATGCAAAGACTTTTTTCCTGTTAACTGAATAACTAACAGTTTCCTATGTTTATTTTGCCCATTGATAAAACAAAAATGACTTATGGGTAAATTCAGATAGGGTTGTTTCAGCCATTTTTATAAAATGCTGTCTTGTTAGCCTACAACTGAGGTAAATGGAAAAAAATCACTATTGCCCCCAAATGCCCATAGCTCCTTTACTACTCAATTTTATTCTTATTTTGAGATTGGAGACCAGTTTTGGTCTCTTGAGTTCCATAGGTATAATTGTTTCTGCTCTAGCTCCTTTCTTCCTTGGCTACATCTTTGACAAATCCCTTTGGTTACTGAGACACTCATTTTCCTGCTTAGTGCCAATAACTGTGGCATTCATATGCTCAGTAAGCTCAAGCAACAAAATCTCTAACCACTTACCTTGAAAATGGAGACCTAGATTATATGTATGCCTTTTTGTCTATGATGAGTTAAAAAGGAATATATTTGGTTACTTTTGCTCTAACATTTCAGATTCTGACAGTATGTAATCACAGAAAAGCGCCCCAACTTCTTTGAATGCCATATCACACAAGAATTCAGAGCAATGCTATTTATTTTCAAAAGATTTCCTGGAGGAAGCTTGAGATCTCATCCCTGCATGATTTCCCTCAGTGCTCTGAAAACTGCATTCACATTCACCCCCAAAGCTACTGAACCTGCATCAAAGACTTCAACTTAAGAGAAAAGAGGCGGCCTTTTCAATAAAAGTGATGAAAATAACTCAGATTTCCAGGGTTTTTCTTCTAAAGAACTCATAAAAGTTTCCCTAAGTTGGTAAAAGGACTTTTTTATTTTTTTTTTTCATTCAAAAAAGGTTTCTTTTCTTGGAAACATTTGATAAAGTTTCCCCAAGTTTAAATTTATTTCTGAATATCTCATCTTTTGCTATGTTTTCAGGTTTAGCACATTTCAAATTTCACATTTCATCAACATATGGATATTTGGCCCTCTTAAGACAAAATCAGTGTAAGAGCTGACTTACTTTTCCCTTATTGTTTGTTTTCTCTAGAGAGAATGTTCTATGTCCTTTCTACTTGTCCAGACACTCTTTATTTCATCATTCTATTTTCTTTTGGGTATTCCCAGCAGGGACTAATGAACTGAGGGTCCAGGTCTTGATTGATAGGGGTGCTGTCTGGTATCCAGGCTTTACATTTCAACAGAGTATTTTATTTCATTACCTAATGACCAGAACTATGCCAACGTTAAATCCATTAACTGGAACTCTTATCTCTCTGTCTTTCCCTCTCTCTTTGCCTGCATACACACACGCACGCACACACACACACACATTTGTGGTGTTAAGGGAAACAACATATATTCATCTGCCTGTGTTCTCAAATTCAACTTTTCCTCTTTAAAAATTAATATGTTCATTTATGTTGACAGTGCACACAGTGTGTGTGTGTGTGTGTGTGTGTGTGTGTGTGTGTGTGTGTGTGTGATGTTGTGATGTATGAGTCCTAGCAGATAAGGAAACTAAAACACAAAGGACCTGGGTCTTCCATCTCATGTGGCATCCAGGCTCTGTTTGAGTAAGGGTTTTTTTTTTTCCTTTGCTTTTCTCCCACTTCGAGGTTTCAGATTCAATAAATTTTATTTCCACTGGACTCTGCTTGTATTTTTCCTGTTTTCCTCAGATAAGCTGGCTTCCCCTGCCTAAGCTCCCCATCTTTCTGTTGGATCTCAGTGACACTCAGTGACATGCCAGCAATCTGAAAAGTTTCCAAGGTCATCAACTTCTTCTTTGTTCATCATTTCTTTGATTTCATCCACATTACTCCAGCTTACCAACTGTTTTCTTGCAGTTTGTAAAGACAACTATTTCCATTCTGAATCTTCTCTTTTCTCCTCTTGTAACACTTAATATACTCAATGTAAAATGAGGTAGAGAAATTCCCACTTGTAATTTTACCTCGGTTAGATAGACCATGTTCATATATTTCCTCACCTTTGTTTGTGACTACTTAAATACTTCAAAATTGGGGTTATACCTCACTGTAAAAAGGTTTTAAAACAATTAGAATTGAGAGCAAATTAGTATACTGAACATGAACAAAATATTTATATATTTCCTACCTGACTTTTCAAAGTTCATATTATTTTTTGTGCACATTTTTCTCAGGTCTTATTAGTTTTTAAGAAAATATTTTCCAAAAGCTGCATGAACTTATTGTATGAAAGTCTCTGACAGTTTAAGTTCTCCCAAGTGCTCGTGAACCTTTAGGCTCTAAATGACAGATAGTGTTGAACTGTTGACTTCAAAGAAAGAAAAATAAGAGATCCTAGTCTCTGGAAAGTGAAATGGACAGTTCAAAATGCAATAAACCTTGGAATATAGGTATCAACCAGGGTTCTCTAAACCAGACTTCCAGCTGGAAGATTTAAATTTTGAGGAGTTGGATCCCATGATTGTGGGGGCTAGCAAATCTGAAAGCTGTCAGACAGCCAGGCTGGAAACTCAGGCAAGAATTGATGTTGCAGTCTTGAGTTTTAATTGGGTTCTGTGGTACAGCCTTGAGGCAGAAGAGATGGAGTTTGTATCCAATTAAGTCACCCAGCAATCTCTTAAATAACTGTACTCATTTAGAATCTGGAACTTCAATAACCTCTCTCTCTCATATGTTTTGTTGTTATTGCCATTGTTGTTGGCTGTGGGGCTTAAATCAGGGTCTGGGTGCTGTCCCTGGGCTCTTTTGCTCAAGGTTAGCACTCTACCACTTTGAGCCATAGCTCTACTTATGGTTTTCTAGTGGTTAATGGAGATAAGAGTCTCAGGAACCCTCCCAGGCTGGCTCTGTAGCTAGCATTACAGGCATGAGCCACCAGTGCCTGGTTTTCTCCATTTCTTAACAGTGCTCACTTATATTCCATGTGCCATAGCCTCCACATGGAAGTCCATCAGCATTAATCATTATCAAAAGCAATGGGTTACTTCTCCCACTGAAATTCTCTAGCATGAATAGATGCTAGCAATTTATCAGGCCTTCAGGTAAATCTTTATTCAAGAAGACTGTGACTCCACCCGTTTTTGTTACTGCCATAATTATCATTTAGATCAAATCAGAATCTCCAGAAGTACTGATTGATTTGAATAATATTACAGAGGAATACTTCAGAAAAAAAAAATCTGGCTCGTAAAATGTACAGGAAAGTCCTGCAGACACATAACACGTTCAATCTGGGGCTAACCTGTACTAGTGTGGCAGAAATAAGACAGACTTTATCATTCAGGGATGTAGCAAAAACAAAAAGAAGATGGACAAGAGAATGGACGGTTTA
Organism: Dipodomys ordii; assembly: GCF_000151885.1. NCBI lineage: Eukaryota > Metazoa > Chordata > Mammalia > Rodentia > Heteromyidae > Dipodomys > Dipodomys ordii. The sequence goes on from NW_012267318.1 coordinate 4,814,281, forward strand.
GGAGCAAGACTGAGTTGAAGAGGATGCATCATGAATGCCACCTGCAGAGCAACAGAGGAAAATGAAGAGTCAAGGCTGATGGATTGAGCGAAGGCCCGAGGTTTAGATTTCCATCACCATGTAGTCTGTCATCTACATTGTGAGTTACTCGGCTGGGTCTTAGCGTTGTTCCTAACTTCCGTTTCCAGCCAAACAATGGCAATAAGCTCTGCCTCACACAAAATCACAGGAAGCAAGAGCGGCATAACCACTTTTTGACAACTCCAGTTTGATAATAGAGCAAAAGCAAAAGTGTCTGACAAGGGTGGATGGTGGTAGGTCTGGCTGGTTTGGGGAGAGTAGGAGGTGAGCTTTGAGAGATAGCTCAAAGTGATATATTTAGTTAATAAAGGTGAAATTACTGCCCACTTCCAGGAAATGAGTCAAGGTTTGGAAGAAGAAGTGGGAGTTTTATGACATCTTGCTGCAGAAGGAAAGGGCTTAATAAACTGCAATGAGGGACAGGAAGAGATGTTCTAGGCAAACCTTCATGAAGTAAATCTCTCAGGCCAGGAAACTCCCGCACAAGTTCACAGCTCACCCAGTGGAAAAATTATAACTTAAATAAGTTTTAACATTTGGTGGGCCCAACCATACTGTACTCTTTGTTAAAGAAGACCAGTTTCTTCTATCCCTTTCTGGCATTTTAGGAAGCTACGTGCCTCCCGTCTTACTTCTGGAATCTTGCCACCATACACTACCTTACAAGTGCGCATGTGACTTCAGTGCTCTTTCCGCACATGTGCTATGGTGTCATTTCTTGTCTTCTCTGATCCTTTTAAGGCTTATTAAATGTCAGCTCCTTTTCAAAGATTCTCTGGTCCTTCTAATAGGAATGCCTTCTCTTCTTCCTCTGAACAGCTTATAGTGTTTTATACTTATGAGAACATTCAACTTTATTATATTAGGATTATCTCACTCGATTCGGTCCCCACTTCCAATACGTTACTTCACTGATATTGATCTTTTGTTGTCTTTGCACCCTTGCTTGGATCTAGCATAGCTCTTGTACATCGAATGTGCACAATAAATACTTATCGAATGAAACAGAATCCCTATCTGTGGAAGGACAATGGATGCTGGAGAACTTATTTCTTCCTGTGGGACTATCCCAGGGTTGCATACTACATGGGTTCTGGGGCAGGAGCAGAATTGCAGGTAGCGTGTATATGGTACTAGGGTGGTAGAACATAGTGCTATGGTCATTCACAAAAGAATGTCTTTGGAGAGAAGACAGGGTTGAGAAACAGTCCAAAAAAGGGTATCAGTGGAAGTTTGCCAAGATGGGGGAAGCTGGTTGGGCAGTGGAATGGCCAAGAAGTATGCTTGAGATATCTTCTCAGAGATGTGGGGGGAATACAGTGGGGAGAAATAATAGAGCCTGGCTAGTAAAGAATGGGGAAGTTCTTGATGACAAAGTTCCTCCTTCAGTGTTTTATTTAGAAAGAGTTCAAGCCAGTTTTTGCCACCATTGTATTAGTTCAGTTGCTTCGTAGACGTTCTTACCAGCCAATATGTGGTAGGTGATATTAATGACCTGGTTAGGGAGGTTTTCTTGGTATTGGAGGTATGGCTCAGTTGGTAGAGTGCTAGTCTATAAGCAAATATATCAGGTATGGAGTTCAAGTCCTGATCTGAGACCGATAAGAAAATCAAGGGTTTCTCTTTAACCTTTTTTTTTTTTGTCGGTCATGGGGCTTGAACTCTGGGCCTGGGACCTGTCCCTCGCTCTTCAGCTCAAGGCAAGTGCTCTACTACTTGAGCAACAGTGCCACTTCCGGTTTTCTGGTGGTTTATTGGAGATAGGAGTCTCACAGTCTTTCCTGCCTGGGTTGGCTTTGAACCGCGATCCTCAGATGTCAGCCTCCTGAGTAGGTAGGATTACAGGCGTCAGTCACCAGCGCTCGGCTTCTCTTTAACTTTTTTTAAACACTAAGTTTTCAAAGTGTTTTTTCCCATCATTCCTTTTGATTTCTAAATTGCCAGGTGGGTGAGTTTCTCTAATCCTGGTTCACTTGGGTGGGTTTGAAAAACCACAGGTGATCTTTTCTCTCTGTGATGAGAGGCTTGAATTTACCCAGCTTCCTAGAATCCGGCTATGGGCTTGGGTCTTTTTGACTCTCACTTTCTTCTGGGTTCTGGATCTAATGAGTATGGTGTGATAGGGTGGAAAATGATTTTGAGATGAAATAAATAGTCGAGTCGAAGTCCCGGTTTTGCTCACTGAAAATTTTATGATTTAAGTAAGGTGGGTCTCCCTGGACTTCAGATATCTTTTAAGATAGGATGATAATCCTACATAGCCCTAAGTTTAAATATTTTTTGTGGTAGTGAACTGAATATAGTCTATTTCAAGCTCTTTAAAAAATTAGCAAAGTTAATTGGCTTTCCTTGGGCAGTTGTTTTCACGGGGCTGAGATGATTAGATGGAGATGAAACTTGTCCCTCTAACGTTCCTCTTCTCTCTGCTTTGTGCTGCTTATCTCTCTGGACCAATTTATCTTGAGGAATCAATACTTTCCATGATGCTAGCAAGTTTTGCAATCTAAAAAATATTGATGGTGAGATCAAAGATATGGATCTCATTATACAACAATTGGTTCTGTTTTTATTATTGGTTTGTTGCTGTGCTGTGGGCCTTGAGTTAGCTAGGCAAGTTTCCTGCCACTGGGCCATACTCCAGAATAAGCTTTTTTTTTAATGAAATAATTTTTCTTTAAGAAAACAAACACTTGGAAGTGGTGCTGTGGCTCAAGTGGTAGAGCACTCGCCTTGAGCTGAAGAGCTGAGGGACAGTGCCCAGGCCTAGAGTTCAAGCCCCAAGACCAACCAGAAATAGAAAGAAAGAAAGAGAGAAAGAGAAAGAAAGAAAGGAAGCAAGCAAGCAAGAAAGAAAGAAAGAAAGAGAAAGAAAGAACGGAAGAAAGAAAGGAAGAAAGAGAGGAAGAAAGAAAAGCAAGCAAACACCTGATAAGGCTGTGCTGGGGATTAAATGAAATGTCGCTTAGGGGGAATTTGTGTCCTGTGAAGAACTGTGGTAGTGCAAATGGTCATCGTTTTTACTTGAACTGCAGACCTAGGAGTTCTCTTTTCTGCCCTGAGCCATTGATATCAAGAAGGTAAAGGAAGGGTTGGGATTCCGGGTGTGCTGGTGACTTTTCATGCACTTGTCTTCCCTCTAGTGGTCATAATCCACAGTGTCTGTGGAAGTAAACATCCTGAGAAAACGTTAGAAGCAGGTTGGATGGGCAAAATTTGTCCTCAGCCTCCTCTTCAGCCTCCTCCTCTCCTCCTCATCAGTGATGGACATTGGTGAAAGGCACAAGGTTTGGGAGGTGAGTAGGCCTGAGCCTGTTATTGGCCACAAAATGGAGTCAATTTATCTAGCCTCTCATTTGTAGAACTAAAAAGATTATCATCTCATCTGAGTGTTGTAAAAATTTAAAGAACCTACCATCATCTAATTGACCTAACACAGTCTTCTCAAGATTGGTTCATTTTTAAGATTTTCTTAAGAAATAATTTTAAACTTTATTCCTGTTTTGAGGATCATAATTGACAGGCTTGTTGGGGCCTGGGAATATATGACCTTCAGATTACTCTATTAGATGCTTCTCCAAGAGGTACAAGGAAGCATGAATGCTTTCAGAGAGGGAACAGTAGCCTTGTAATCAGTAAGTTATATTAAAAGATTTAGGATCTATCTGATCATCCAACTCCACCCTTACTTCCTAGGATCTGTGGGTTAATTTGCCACTTTAACTAGGAACTTCTTTCTCTGCCAGTCCTGGGGTTTCAACTCAGGGCCACTCTCTCTTACCTGGTGTTTTTTGCTCAAGGCTGAAGCTCTACCACTTGAGCCATAGCTCCGATTCTTCAGGAAGCTTTTTGAATGACAGGCCCTGAGGTAAAGAATTGTCTTATTTATGCATATGTCCAGAATAAGTCTCCTTCCAGAACTGAGGGTAAGATTTGTTTCCTGGATAATGATGTTCTCCACTTTTCTTCTGGCTTATAAATAACATCCAAAGGGTCCAGAACACATCTTTTTCTCTACACTTGGCTGGAAGGGAACTATTAGAGAAAGGATACACAATGTAGTACCTCCAAGGTGGATTATTTTGGTGTTCTTAACATTCCTTGACATTTTAAGGGATGGTCCTGAAATCTTACTGAGGTAAAAACAAACAAACAAACAGAATGAGCCCAGAAATTAGTTCATCCTCATCCTTGTAGCAGTGGTCTATCATGTATCCATGACTGGGTCATAGAAGCCAGTTGTGTATCTCCTCCCCCACCCATGTTGGAATGTAAATATGAGAAAGGGGAAAGAGCTATGTAGGTACCTGGGAGAAGAATGTTTCATCTGGAAGGCAATAAACCAGTGCCTGTCATGTGTGAAAAACATCAAGGAATCTGTTGTGTTTGAGAAAGTGTGAGCAAGAGAAGATCTGAGGTTGAAGAGACACGAGGGGCTGTAAGTGCTCTGGACTTTTCCTGGAGCAAGAATGCCTGGAGGATTCCAGGCAGTGGAGGATTCTGACCTGTTTCACAGAATCCCCTGATTTCTAAGTTGGAGAAATAAGCATAGAAAAGCAGGCAGATGAATTCTGGTAGGAATTCTTGCATTTCCACAAGTAAGAAATACCAATGAGCCGGAACAAGTTGGGAAGTTACTTTAGTTTGAAATCTGGAGTGTGCCCCCAAAGTCCATATTCTAAGAGTGGAGTCCTTGAAGCTACGTTAGGTGATAGAGCCAGAGATGATGTCTAGCAGAATGATGTTAGGTCACTGAGATGTACATTTGGAGGTCATACTGCAACCCTGGCTGTTTCTTGTCCCTTTCTTTGCTTCCAAGTCACCATAAAATAAATAGGGCTCCTCCACCACGTGCTCCTAGGCCCAAGACAACAGGGTCAAGAGACCATGGGCTGTAATCTCAGAAACAGTGGAGTAAAAAACAAACCCTTTCATTCTTAATCTGTTTTTCTCAGGCCTGGCATCACAATGACAACAAGTTGACCAACACAGAAATGGTGAAGAAGATGGAATCCTGAATAAAATGTGATACAAAAGCTTAAATCCTAACCAACAGAGCCTATGTGGTTTCTGACCTAAGAGAGGCAGTTAAAGATGAATTTGAGTATTTTGGTTCTAAATTGCCATTTCTAAGGTGAGGAGATTATGGGAACTTCTGGTTTGGGAAGAAGAGTCAGGAGCTGGCTTTTGCACTTAAGTTCGAGACATCTAAGCGGCATGTAAAAGGAGATGCTGGTATATTATTTACAGAAACTGGAGAGCAGGGGAAATATTTAGACTCCGGTTAAAAATGCCAGTGAGTTCAGCATGCACATGGTATCTAAAGCTAGGACACCAGATGAGTTCAAGGACTGAGATGTGGGCCACTCCATGCTTAGAGGTCATGGAGAGGAAGAGCCACTGGGGGAGACTAAAGTGAGTATGGGAAAGGTCACACTAGAAAGCCAAGGGATGGGATGGCTACCAGCATAGGAAGTCATCAACTGTTTCAAATGGTATTGACAGGTCAAATAGGATGAGGACCTCTAATTGAGTGCTTAATTTAGCTACAGAGAGGTTATTACTGACCTTGACAAAGCAATTTCATACAGCCCCATATCCAGATTATAAAATCAATTGTGCACCTTGTTAGTTTGTCATCTTCCCTTCTATAATGAAGATATATGAACTTTGTAGACAGAATGATGCCTCATTCATTTCTAAGTTTCAATGTGTTAAGTGAGTATTTATAGGGTAAATAGGCAACTAGGTATCAGCCTATAATGGCCATTGTAAGATATTATTGCCCCAGGATGCACTGGGCTGGAAAGAGATCTGTCACCAGACAAGACTGTACTTGAATAATGTACCTGAGATATGATCATTTATCTATTCTTAATCACACCATTATCCAATGAATCTCATTTTATATATCATTAACATCATCTAATAACTACATTTTGTCAGTTCTTCCCCCACAGTTTATCTTAGAGTTATGCTGTGTGTGTGTGTGCGTGTGTGCGCGCGCGCGTGTGTGTGCGCGCGCACGTGTGTGTGTGTGTGTGTGTGTGTGTGTGTGTGTGTGCATGCCATTACTGAGCTCAGGGCCTGGATGTTGTCCTTTAGGTTTTTGGGCTCAAGACTGGTATTCTACCACTGGAGCCACACCTCAAGTTCTGGCTTTTTACCGGTTGATTAAAGATGAGAGTTTCTCTGGATTTGTCTCCAGACAAATTGAACCTTGGTCTTCTGATCTCAGCCTCCTGAATAGCTAGGATTACATTTGTGAACCACCTGTGCTCAGCCTAGAGTTTTACTTCCCACCTCCAACTTCTTCTTTATTCTCTTATAAACTCTCTAATAGGATCTGCCATTGCCCTAAGACTAATTGTCCTCCAGCACTGACCCACAGCCTGAATCTCCTCCAGGGTTTGTCCCACCGCCACCCACAGCATCACCATGGATGCAGCTGCCCATCCAAAGCACAGAGCTTTACCCTGTCTTCCAGGTTAGCACTTCTCATTTTAGCAACGTGTTATCAATTCTATCAATTTCTTATATATCCTTTGAATCCCCTCAAGTGCCTCTATCCCCACTGAATAACAGCCATGAAACTTCACTGATTTCTTTATTCTGTACCAGGTGCTGCAGTGTTAGGATTTTAGTTTTCTTCCATTCCTCAGAACCGTTCAGTGGGCTTTCAGTGGGTTCTCGTGTTTTACAGCTGAGGAATCTGAGCCAGAGAAAAGTGAAGGACTTTGCAGGTCGCAGAGATGGCTGGTGAGGGAGTTTCACAATAGCCCTATGTCATTAGCCTGTCCTTCCTCAGTTGAGGCAGGAACCCTCTCTCCCATAACAGCCCAAGGACACCTTGTCTAATTTCACTTCACACTGCAGTAGAGCGCTATTTCTGCTCAAAGTCTCCATTACCTTGAGAATTAATACCATTGTTCTCTTCAGTCTCACCTTATTCCATTTTAGAAAATTCCAGTTTCTTTCCTCCCTCTCTCCCTCCTTCTCCCCTCCCTCATTTTCTCCTTCCTTTCCTCCATTCTACCCTCCTTTCATCTCTTCCCCACTATGCAGGCTCAAAACCATATCATTTTCTACGTTTTATTTCTTCCAAAGCATTTTATTATAATTTTTTAAACTTAATATCCTTCTAAATCCTCCCAAATCTTTGTTATAGGTTTTTTTAAAAATCTTTTAATTAAGAAAACAGTAATTATGCCTAACCATGGAGTATGATAATTTGACCTATGGGAACATTGTGGAATGATTAAGTTAGTTAGGGTATCTATCACCTCCGGTACAGCTATTTAGAATCTCTTAGCAAATTTCAGTTACACAGTACAGTGTTATTATTTGTAGGTGCCACATAGAGCAGTAGTACTTGGGGAAAAGCAGTGGGGATTACTTCGCAAGTATCTTCCCATTCCAGCTAACCTATGTAGGTGTTCTCTTGCTGATGTGCATTATCTCTCTCTGGTTTTCTGGTACCAGGGTTTGAATTTGGAGTTTTGTGGTCACTTGGCTTGCTTCCTTAGCTGGTGCTCTACCACTTGGGCCATGCCTCCAGCCCAACATTTTGCTGATTCATTTTGGAGATGAAATATCAAGTACTTTTCTGCCTGGGCTGGTTTTGATCCTTCAGATAGCTCCTCCTGAATAGTTAAGATTGCAGGTATGAGGCATGGCTCCCAGTTATAATAGATAACAGGGAAGGAGGTTGTAGCTCATTGTGTTTCATTTATATTTCCTTGATAGTTATTTAAGCTTTCTCTCCCCCATGTATCTATTTAGTCCTTAGTGTTCTTCTTTTAAGAAATTTCTGTTCCAGCCTTTGTCAACTTTTAATTAAACCCAATTTCTTGCTTTTAAATTGTCTTATATATTTGGATTAATCATTTTTCAGATGTACAATCTGCAAATATATTCTTAATCAGTAGGTCATCTTTTTCTGTTTCTTTTGCTGCACAGAGGTTTAGTTTGACATAATCCTTCTGTGGATATTTGCATTGGCTGGCTATGCTTATGGGGTCTGAGTTATAAAAAAAAATCATTGTCCAGATTAATGTCAATTACTCTTCTATATCTTCTTGTAGTAATTTGTGGTGGTACTAAAGTTTGAAGTCAGGGCCACATACTTGTTAAGCAGTTGCTCTATCTTGATCCACAACTCTAGGTCAGTTTTGAACTGGTTATTTTTGAGATAGGGTCTCTTTTCCTGCTGGTATGTGGCTGGACCCAAAACTTCCTATTTCAGATTTCCACTCATAGCAGAGATGGCAGGTGTATGCCACTATGCCCAGCTTCTCTCATTGATATAGAGACCTGAGGTTTTTCTGCTTGGACTGATTGGGAGCCAAGATCCTCCTGATCTCAGCTTCCCAAGTAGCCAAGATTACAGGCTGGAGCCACCAGTGCCTAGATTCTTATTCTAGTTTTATAGATTCAGTTTTTATGTTCTAATCTTTATGCTCCAATATTCAGCTCATTTTGAGTTGATTCTGACATACGGTGTAAGCAAAGAGTCCATTTTTGTTCTGCATGTGGATGTCCAGTTTATCCAGCACCCTTTATTGAAGAGATAGCCATTGGACTGTTGTGTGTTTTTGACATCTTTGTTGAAAATCAATTGTCTGTAAACTTTGAGTCAACTTCTGCCTAAAGCACTTTATCTCCACAAATATGCCTTCTTTCACTTCTGAATCTTCTCATGGAGTTCCTCATTTTAGGAAAACTTCTCTCTTTGATTGGTCTGACTCTCCCTTACTACACATTTTGTTTTTCCCCTGGAAATACAATTTCTTATCAGTTAAATTTCATTTCTGATGTCTCTTCTTTTAGGAAATCTCCTGACCCTCCAAGATGAGATCATGCATTAGGCAGAATAATGGCTGATACAAAGATGTACATGTCGTAATGCTCCAACCTGTGGATATACCATCTATGTGGCACATTGGTGCCATGAGCATAACCACATACAGAGTGGCAGGATAAGAGTTTATTTTTATTGGACTCACAGTGTTAGAGACTGAAAGTCTAAACATCATGGCTCAAGCTCTGGCCAGAACCCCACAGAAGATGTTAGGACTGCATGCAAGGAGAGTTCAATCTCCAAGCAGGAAGCCAGAGAGACTGGGTGAGGCTGAACTTTATAATAATCTTCTCTTGACACCTGACATCTTCTCCTGACACCTGACATCTCATCAGGTGTCAGGAGAACCTCAGCACCTTCTAACAGTGAGCCCCCATTGACCCAAAGATCTCTCAATAGGCCACACCTGTTTAAGGTCCCATTGCTTCTCAATACAGCTGCCTTGGGGACCAGATTTGCAACATACAAACCTTTGGATCAGATAGAAATAATCAATGTAGTGAAGGGATTTCAAAGATGGGATTAAAGATGCTAAAATGGAAGGATAGATCTGAATAATCCAAATAGTCCCAATATAGTCTCAACGGCACTATTTTAAGTTTGGCTTATGTTTCCTTGGCTTTACTTGACTCTCTCTCTCTCTCTCTCTCTCTCTCTCTCTCTCTCTCTCTGTGTGTGTGTGTGTGTGTGTGTCCCCATACTGGGGCTGGAACTCAGGGACTGGACACTGTTCTTTGAGACTCAACATGAGTTGCAGCTGTCAGGCTCACCACTAGGTGTCAGGTTTTGCTCTCCATGCCATAGTCAACAGCTTCTGAGCCACCATCCTCCTACATCAGTCTGCTTTGGGCCAGGTGCTAGGGTTAGTATTTTCATATGCATTATCCCATTGCCAGTCTCATCATCACAAATGCAATGCAAATTAGGAATCATCTGCCCAATGTACAGATGAAGAAACAAAGACCTAAACAGATGAACCGATAAAAAGTTGGATGGAGGCAATGACAGGTCATGTCATTTACACTTAACTGTATTATCTTGATCTCGGTTTAGACAGCTAACTGGCATGAATGTAAGAAGATATTGGTAGATATTTGCTTGACACATTAACAAAAATAAAAACTTAAGTCCAAAGAGCAGACCAGGATGAAATCTCTAGGTTCTTCTCAAAGCAATTTTATTAAAGGACTGAGATTAATCTTTGCTGTTAGCTCCATTTTCATAGCACTGGAAGATAAGGAGAAATAAAAGAGTATATGAGGATAACAATTCCTAAATGTGGTGCCTGCCTTTTAAATCTTGTACATAGTCACTAGGTAAATAAAGCAAAAATTTAATGTTGGACATACTGGAAAATGAAAGCCTGGCCTTCTATAGAACATAAGACAAGCACAAATGGGGTCTCATGAAAACTGTGGTTCTAAGTCATGTCCCTCCAAGGTAGTAATAGTACTGGTATGTACTCTGTGTGTGTGTATGTACGTATGTATGTGTGTGTATGTATGTTTAGAGGAGTTAGAGGATTTAGTGGAGTGCATGTGTAAAAGAAAACGTGGAAAAAGATGAGAGATTGACTCTCAGCCTGTTGTCTACAGAATATCCAAACATTTATGACATTATGTGTGGGTTTGCTACATATGATTCTGATTGGGAAAATCATTAAAGAGTGAACACTGTCAATCTAAGAATATATACTCCAAGATAATAAATAATTGTAATATTTGGAGTAGAATTTTATTTTATACTAGCAGCAAAAAATACTTAAAGTTGTTTTCAAAAGGCAAAACGATTACCTTGGAAATCCAAAGACTATTTTAAGAAAGGAAGGTCTAGAGAGATACTCTCTTTTATTGATTCCATGTTTTCCCTGTCAAAAGTCAATAGGATGACATGTTAACACAAATGGCAGCCCCCCCCAAATTAGCCATCTCTCTTGCACTTGTGTAACAACTTTGTCCTGGAGCAAAGATGTGATGATGAGTCAAAAGACCCCATGAAATTCTGGGAAATATTCCCTGTCATTCTGCCTAAGAGAATGAGGAAAGTGGCTTGTTGTGCATGGACGCTGGTTGCTGAGCACTCCTTAAACCTCTCTCCTGTCATGCTGCCTGAGTTCTATTTTATTTTACTTTGTGCCAATCCTAGGGCTTCAACTCAGGGCCTTATGCCCTTGCTTGGCTTTTTTACTCAAATCTGGTGCTCTACCACTTGGGTTACACCTTTACTTCTAGCTTCTCAGTGGTTAATTGGAGCTAAGAATCTCATGGACTCTCTTGTCTGGACTGGCTTTGAACTGTGACTTCTCAGATCTCAGCCTCCTGAGTAGCTAGAATTACAGGTGTGTACTACAGGCACACTGGGTTTTAAAGATTATTCAGATGCAGTTCAACAATGAGCACATTGGGCTGCTAGGATTAAAACCATGCTTCCTTTATTGAGCTGGGTCAAATGCAATATTAGATTGGAACTGTGATGGTGGTTGGAGGAGAGGAGAACTGTGTTTTCCTCCTTAGGGACCCATAATCAAGGGAAACAACCTTCTTTTTCTTTGAGAACCACAATTCTCTGGAATTTTGAGAAGAGCAAGCGTTCAGACATTTGGCCTCCATGTGTGCTCATGACAATGCTCTGACAAGTCTCCGGGGGTCCCCTCTGACTTTGTCTGATTTTAAACTCCTTCTCCTCTTGGCTCAGGGAGACTGGTCTTTTAGGGACAGAAGGTGATGGAAGAATTTTCCAGAACTTTTGCGAATGTACCAAACCTCCTCGGTTAAGTTTATAGCTATGCCACTAACTCTACCTCCCCAGGAAACTAGGAGGGCACAGTATTTTAAGGGATGGAGATTATTTAAATAGTAAATATTTCTCAGCTACCTTAGAATTTATGTTCCAAGTATACATATTTGTGTTTTCTCATACTTGGTTATGATTTTTTTAAATTAAAGCTGGATACTAGTGGTTCACATCTGTTATCCTAGCAACTCAGGAGACTGAGATCTAAGGATCAGGGATCAAAGCCAGCCTGGACAGACAAATATGAGAGACTCAGATCTCCAATTAACCTGCAAAATGGAGGAGGAGCTGTGACTCAAGTGGTAGAATGTTAGTCTGGAGCAGAAAAGCTTAAGTTAGACTATATGGCTCTGAGTTCAAACCCCAGTACTGGCAAACATAAAATAGGTATTTTTTAAACTTGGATTTTGAGCCATAGCATTGGAGAGGAATGACAGCTCATCATATGGAGTGTCTTAAGGGACTTGACCATCCCTGATTTCTCTCTCATACACAGCAAAATCATTATCTTCCCATCTGCTTTTATCTGTAGCACTGGACTCTAGAGGTAATGGATGCCATTCTCTCTTCCCCTCAATCAGAAGGTGCATTCTACTGGGAGAAAGGGGGAAGGGTCCTAACACAGTGCCTGACAAGAAATAGCTGTGCAAAACATTTGTGAAAAATGGAGAAGGGACTTACTGAGACTACAAACAGATTGCAGGAGTGGATGGGGTGGCAACTTATTGTCCTGGATACATCCTGGAAAGTGAGTAGAAGGGCAGCTCACACACACACACACACACACACACACACACACACACACACACACACGGTCTTAGGCAGGATGTCAGGTCTCAGAGTCACAGCCTGAGCCTCTAAACTTTTGGAAGATCTCACAACTGGGTTGCTTCTCCCTCTAGTTCCTAGAACTGCTAGTTCCTAGTCCAGGCTAATGAGCATTCTTCTCCCTCAGACAAGTGATGATGTTCCCATAACTGAAAACAGCCCTGGAATTCTGGTGATAGAAGCTTAGCTTACTAAACACTGTTGTCATGGGATACTTCTATCAACGTGTCACAATGTAACCCCCCTTGTACAACTAATTGATGCTAATAAAAATCCCAAGTAACAACAAAAACAACAACAAAAATCCTGTTGTCAGAATTTTTTCTGAAGAGTTTGATTTTTAGATCTCTCTTTCTCTGAGTCTCCTGAAAATACAAACTTTTAAGCCCCTAGAAATGGGATAAAGAGGAATCTTTTGAACATGAAGTGGATATTTAAAGACTAAAATAAAGACTGATCGCTCCCAGTTTAACAGCATTTGAGTGCAAGGATAATTAAGCAAACCAAAGTCTCAGTTTTTGAACTCAGAAAAGTGATAGTTCATTGACTTAATGGATTTTCAATTCAACAAAATTGCCCTTTAAAAAGCAACTAATGCTATCTTTCTCTTGACAAGTGTTTTTCTTTTCAATTAACTAAATTTTGTTTATAAGCTTCTAAGTTACTTTATATTTAGGCAGTCTTCTCTATGAAGATTTTGAAGCAAATGTATTTTAAATTACTTTTTAGATCCAATGTTCAGTATCCTCCCTCCCCCCACATTTTTCATTTTGTGCTGATATAGGGGTTTGAACTCAGGGCTTTTCACGCTCACTTAGGCTCAAGAATAGTTTCTATTCCTTGAACCACATCTTCACTTTTGGCTGTTTGCTGGTTAGTAGTACATACAAGTTTGTTGGAAATTTCTTCCAGGCTGGCTTTGAGCCATGATTCTCAGATCTTAGCTTCATTGAGTAGCTAGGACTACAGGCATGAGCCATCAGTGCTTAGCCCCACCCCTTTCATTGTACTGGAGATTGGGCCACATTATCAACCCCTTTTGTCTTTATTTTTAATTTTGAGGTAGCATTTCCCTCGCTTTGCCTGGAGTTCACCTCAAATTCTGGATCTCTCTGTCTCTGCTTCCTGAGTAACTGGGATTGTAGGCAGGTACCATCGTGCCCAGTTGAGTACTTCTTTTTAAGAATATTTTGAGATAGATGGATGATTTTCATGTGCAATAGTTCAGAATTCCATGAGCTAAAGCAACTTCACTGACTCTTCCAAGCTTGTTTTTATAATAGTGGGAATATTGAAAGCTACCAAGATGCAAAAGGAACAAAATGTCTTCCAGCATCTTTGCCTGATTACAATTTGGGTAACAACTGGCCTTGATTGGCATTATGGGTAAGCCAGTGAGGGTTGTGACCTGTGAAGGAAATGTTTCAGTGAGGCTGTCCCAGGCAAACCTCAAAAGGTCCTTTGTGCCCACGTCACACAGCCTGTCCCCTACCTTCTCCATAATACATGTTATTGCTGGGAGGTAGTGAGCTCTCAGGGAGCCCTGTGATACACAGAAGAAGAGCCTTACAATGTGACTGGCCAGACAGATGTGTTGATACCCACTATGGTTCCTGGGATAGGAAAAGGAACAGTTGGCACATAACTTTCATTTGTCTGGGATTTGATGAACATACCAGGATTGATTTCTTTTATATACTTGTTGAAAAAAAATTCCACAGCATTCTGTTTACATATCTCTAGCACTGTTGGGAATATTCATAGTAGCTACAGGGACACTGAAGTAGATGTTTATTTTATTTTATTATTTTGTTATTATTATTGTAAGAGTGATGTACAGTGGGGTTACAGTTATATGTCAGATAATGAGTTCATTTCTTTTTGAATAATCTCACCTTTTCCCACATTTTCTCCCAGTTTTTCCCTCCCAACACCCCTCCCCCTCAGGTTGTATAGTAAATTTTCAATGTAGTGTCTAGTGAATATTGCTGCTGCATTTGTTCACTCTTTGTCCTACCATATCTGTGCTCCCCCTAACTGTCCCAACAGATAAACTTTTATACAAGATAAAAGGTACAGAAAACAAAAACAATGACAAAGGAGAAAAAAAACAAAAAAGCAACATAACAGAAAACTTCTTGGTTCCATTCTTAAAGTTCATTTTAATAAACATCATTTATATGATCATATGCACTTATCTGTTGAGCCTTTGTGATCCTTTTCTAAGAATATCATCCTTTGGTCTCACTGTGCGAATGTCCAGAGTCCTGTACAATTTATCATATCCAAGTGCATTTTTTGTCTTTTATCATTCAGTGTGTGTATTTGTAGATTTATACGCACATTCTAGTTATAATAAATGAGGGAAACCATGCAGCCTATGTTTCTTTGAGTCTGGCTTACTTAGCTTTATATAATTTTTTCCAGATCTTTTCATTTCTTTATAAATGCTACAATATCACTCTTTCTGATGGAAGCATAGAATTTTATTGTGTATATATACCACATTTTCTTGATCCATTCATCTGCTGAGGGGCATCTGGACTGATTCCATATCTTCAACAAATAATGCTGCAGGAATGGTTACACACATGCAGAAAACTGAAACTATATTCT
Organism: Dipodomys ordii; assembly: GCF_000151885.1. NCBI lineage: Eukaryota > Metazoa > Chordata > Mammalia > Rodentia > Heteromyidae > Dipodomys > Dipodomys ordii. The sequence continues at coordinate 4,829,456 of NW_012267318.1, forward strand.
TATATATCACCCCGTGCCAGAATCAATTCTAAATGGATCAAAGATCTCAGTGTAAGGCCAGATACCATATAAAAAAGTCACAGGAAGGGGTAAGAGAAGTACTGGGGCTCTTAGGCATGCGTCAAAACTTCCTAAATAAAGATCAAGAATTACAAGAAATCAAAGAAAGACTGCATAAATGGGATTGCATCAAACTGAAGAGTTTCTTCTACATGGCAAAGGACATGACTAGCAAGATAAACAAAAAATCCACAGAATGGGAGAAAATCTTTACTAGCTATGCAACAGACAAAGGCTCATAACTAAAATATATGTAGAACTCAAAAAATTAACCCCTTCCCAATAAACCCTCAAAGAAACAGCAACCTAATTAGTAAATAGGCTAAAGACTTAAAGAGAGACTTCTCATAACAAGAAGAAGAATGACCAATAGAGACATGAAGAAATGTTCAACATCTCTGGCCATAAAGGAAATGAAAATCAAAATGACACTGAGATTCCGCCTCACTCTAGTTAGAATGGCCAAGAAAACTAAAAACTGTTGGGAATGTTCATAATAGCTATAGGGACACTGAAGTAAATGCTTATTTATTTTATTTTATCATTTTATTATTATTATTGTAAAGGTGATATACAGAGTGGTTACAGTTATATAAGTCAGGTAATGAGGATCTTTCTTTCTGAATAGTGTACCTTCTCCCACATTTTCTCACCAGATGCTGGTGGGATGTGGCCAAAAGTGAACACTACTACACTTTTGGTGGGAGTTTAAACTTGTTCAACCACTCTGGAAAGCAGTATGGAGGTTTCTCAAAAGACTAAACATACAGATCCCCTATGACCCAGCAATCCCACTTCTGGGCATTTACCCAAATGACCACTAACAAGACCATACTAAAGCTACCAGCATAACTATGTTTATTGTAGTGGTATTCACCACAGCTAAGATATGGAGCCAATCCAGATGCTCCTCAGTAGAAGAGTGGATCAAGAAAATATGGTATATATACATAATGAAATTCTATGCTTCCATCAGAAAGAATGACATCTCCTCATTTGTAAGGAAATGGAAGGACTTGGAAAAAATTATATTATTTTAAGTGAAGCAAGCCAGACCCAAAGAAACATAGCTCCCATGTTTTCCCTTATTTGTAATAATTAGTACACCTCTAGGACAATCTTAGCAGATGAACAGAATAGCTCAATAGCTATGTACGTATAACCATATAGGATGATGCTAAGTGAAATTAACTCTAAGACATGGTCATAAGAGCTTTTTCTTTGTTGTTTTTAATGTACTACATTATTTCTTTCTCTTTTGTGTTTTCCCTCCCTATGGTTTATCCTCTGTTGTCAATGTATTTGATTTTGGTACCCTGGGTATTGTATATATGTTTGTCTGAATTAGGGAAGGGAAGGGAACAAAAAATGATGAGACAGGGCTGGGAAGGTGGTTCAGTGGTAGAGAGCATGCCTTACATGCTTTAGGCCCTGGGTTCAATTCCTTAGCACTACATAAGCAGAAAAAAAAAGCTGGAAGTGGCGCTGTGATTCAAAGTGGTAGAGTGCTAGCCTTGAGCTGAAGAGCTGAGGGATAGCACCCAGGCCCAGAGTTCAGGCCCCACGACTGAACCCCCCCCCAAAAAAAAAAAATGATGAGACAAAAGGGGAACCAATGCAACAGTGATTATCACAAGACATTATGTTGGAAATGATCTGGGGGGGGGGCGTGAAAAGGAGGGGAAGAGGGAGAAAATGAGGGAGGGGGAGGGGGTAACAAGGTTGACAAGAAATGTACTCACTACCTTAGTTATATAACTGTAACCACTCTGTACATCACCTTGACAATAAATTAAAATTTTTTTAAAAAGAAAACTAACAACACCAGATGCTGGTGGGGATGTGGCTGAAAGGGAACACTACTACATTGTTGGTGGGAATGTAAACTTGTTCAACCACTCTGGAAAGCAGTATGGAGGTTCCTCAAATGACTAGACATAGAGTTTCCTTATGACCTACAAATTCCACTCCTGGGCATTTATCCAATAAACCTCAAACAAGGCCCCTCTAAAGCTACCAGCACAACCATGCTCATTGCAGTATAGAAGTAGATGTTTAAATTTTCTACCTGGCCAATTTGAGTGTTCTGGAAAGAAAAGATATAATTTATTAATGCATACATTTCTGCATTCCAGATTCAATAGTCGGATATAGATCTAGACTGAGCAAATTAAAACAGATTCTTGTTAGTGTCTAATGATTATTTTGGGATTTTTCCTTCCAAGGAATAAAATTATTGTATTTGAAATGTTCATGAAATACAGAAAAGGGACAAGCACTCTCTATATTAATTCTCCATTGCTTTGTCCACTCCCCTCTTCCCACCTAAGAAGATCTAGTCTTGAATGTATACTACCATCAACAGAAACAACTGATTAGGAAGAATTACTAGAAGAGAAAGGAAGTAAAAGAAAAACATTTCTCATTCCTTCCTTCTCTTTTTCTGTAGTACCCAGAGTCCAGAGACCCCTAAAAGACCACCAGAGACCATGATCAATGCAAACAGCAAAGAGTCGTTTATTGCAAACTTGAGCTTGGTCCTCCATGCACATGATGAACGGTGACGCTAAGAGGCCCTGAGCATAGAATCAGCACAGTTTTTATAGTATTGAACAAACAACTTAAGGAACTTTTACATAAGAAATTACATGATTGGTTAACATTTAAAGCAAGCTAATCTGGGCCAGATTACAACCTATCTGTTTAATCAGTCCATCCTTAACAGAACAATCAAGGTGGGTTAAGTTAAGGGGAGGGGGACCTAGAGGCATTCTTTCCATTCCAAGAACTGGGCTGGTTGGAGCCAAGGTCCAGTTAACCTGGTTTAGAGGGTTTTTTGTTTTTGTTTTTGTTAAAATCCCTAAAACAAAGGCAAAGCCTGAAAAGAAGCTGTACCAGTCTCCTCTCAGGGCCTACTTCACTTCCTCCTCCTCCTCCTCCTCCTCCTCCTCTTCCTCCTTCCCTCCCTCCC
>NW_012267318.1:4832536-4891694 GCF_000151885.1 Dipodomys ordii
TTTCTTTCTTTCTTTCTTTCTTTCTTTCTTTCTTTCTTTCTTTCTTTCTTTCTTTCTTTCTTTCTTTCTTTCTTTCTTTCTTTCTTTCTTTCCTTCTTTCTTCCTGGCTCTTTGGTAGTTAATTGGAGAGTCTCCTGGACTTCCCTGCCTGGGCCGGCTTTGAACTGTGATCCTCAGATCTCAGACTCCTGAGTAGCTAGGATTACAGGCATAATCCACTAGCACTTGGCAGAAAACATTTTTTGTAGCTCTACCACAAGCATTGGACTGCAGGGAGGAGAAATGGTATGACACATTCACTGCTGCTAGGCGACAGTGTAATGTTGGAAATGTTAATATCTCAGAGTCATAATTTCCCCCAACTTTGAAGTAGGAAGAGCAGGGCTGATGATCTGTGTGGTTTTTCACATTCAAATGCTTGGATCAGTATTCATGAGTAGCATAGAGAGGCATTGAGAGAGCAATGTGCTTCTGATCCTCTTCCCTTGTGTTTGAGAAAACAATGAGCATGTTGTCATTTGAAATGAAGCACATAATATTCGATATACATATGTAAAAATAGAACCAGGTAATTTAAGGCAATAGGTGGGGTTGGAAGAGATGAAGGAGAATAATGAAGAGGTGACATTGGTCAAAGTCAAAATGCATTGTACTCATAAAGTCACATTGAATTGTAACCCCTTTTACAACTATTTAAAGATAATAAAAATAGTAAAACAGATCATTGCACAGGTAGACGTTTGCCTTTGCTATAAACAGAGCATTTGAAAGGGAACAGAGAAAGAGAGGGGGAAAGGAAAGAGACAGAGATGGGGAGACAGAAGCAGAGACAGAGAGAAAGAGGCAGAAGACTAAAACAAGAAAAATATTTTAAGATTAAAATATATAAAGGAAGTTGATATGTTTACAACTTATTCATGAATCAAAATGCACACTCATGGTCTATGAATAGATTAAAATGAAAGTAAAGGCAGATGAACAACTCTATAAAAGGAGATCATATTTTTATACAGCCCAAATCAGTCTACTCAGTGTTTTATTTGAAGTATTCCACGATTCCTACTACTTAAGAAATGATAGTTTCATAAGCAAGCTTACCAAGATACCTAAAGGCTAATAGAATGTAGGTGTTTTAGAATTCATTTTTATTAGAAAAGTTTCTACAATGTACATTTCTTTGTGTTCGGAGATGGAGCAGACTCAATGGAATACAGAATTTCAATATAATTGGTATGCCATGGATAGGAGTTACTTGTTATTCAACTCATGTTCGGTTGGTTCATTATGCTCTGTTTGTATTAAAATACAGAGTCATATGCAGACATAGGTTATGTTGGATTGTGGGCTGAAGGATCAGGACTATAGCCTGAATTGTGGTTTTGTTTTTCTTATTATTGCTTTGGAAATCTCCTGGTATCTATTTACATTCTAGTCTTATGCCTCACTCTTACAAATGTGGCCTGGGGCTACAACAGTTAAATGAATTCCTGAGGAGTTTAACAGTTACGTCCCAGAACATTAACGAACTAATTAAGGTGATCTTTCTAATTACTGCAATTAGGCTGTTTTACTGGTAAGCACTGTTCAATACACCATCATTGTATCCTGGACCGTGGGTTCCTGGTCAGTGTGGCCACCTTTTCTTTGTAATGTCTCTTACCCTGCCTTTTCCTACTCCCTCTTACTAGCCATTGTTTCTGCGTTGAGTTCAAAAACTTCCCTAACTTCAGTAAAATGTCTCTGATATTAGAGAAAGGATTCTCTTTTCTTTCTGATCAGCAAGTTAACTAGTTTTAATGTGTTGATATAGTCTTCAAGTATTTGGCACAAAAATTGATTTAATTCGGGTGCCAAAGGCTCACACCTGTCACTACTCTGGAACCGGAGATATGCAGATCACATTACCAAGTCAGCCAGGGCAGAAAAGTCCATGAAACTCTTATCTCCAATTAACCAGCAAAGAGTGAAAAGTGAGTGGGAATGCACCAGTCTTGAGTGCAAAAGCCAAGCAGGAATGTGAAGCCCTGAGTTGGATCTCGAGTAGTGACACACAAAAAATACATTTATTGACTGGTGGGTATTTAAGATACTTTTTGCTAACAAAAATACCCCTTTACTACATCAGACAGAACTAAATGTACTGAGTTTGTTAGAGAGAGAGTGTGTGGGGGGGAGAGGAGACTAAAACAAGGAAATATATAGAAATATTGTCTCTTTTTTATAGAGTTGTTCATCTGCCTTTACATTCATTTTAATCTATTCATAGACCATGAGTATGCATTTTGATTCATGAATAAGTTGTGACAATTATTTTTCCTGATTCTCAAGCATAATTTTTCCCCATGTATAATAGGCTTCTAAAGCAATTGGCCACGCCAGGCCCTAAGGTGCAAGGGGTGGTGGACAGCAGCAGAACTGTCATGAGATCGCCACTCTCTATGTGGAAGTTGCTGGTTCACATGATTGCTAGATAACAATAAAAACTAGCCCAAGTCACACAGCTGATACAAGACAGACTTGGTGTCATTCCTCCAATATCTACACTATATAAATTTTCTTCAACATAGCTGAGATCTAAAGCCTATAGAGCCATTACAATAGCAATAGGTTCCAGGGAGTATTACTAGAAACCCTCATGTTTCCCCTTGTTCATTGTAGTTCATTCTCAGTTGGAAAAACACTTGATTTTGTCATGCAATTTGCTATGTATATAACACTGGAATTCTTTCCAATTTAGTACTTCAAGCAATCTCTCTATGATCATTTTTTTCATTATGTGTATTTGAGTTCTATCATTATAAATTTCTTTCAAAATTATTATTATATCTTGCTACTTTCTTGTTTTATTTCCAGTTTTTCCTGATGCCTTTACCCTGTCCAAAATACTACACAAGAATCCATCAAATAAATGTATTTTATGTTATAGCTGGCTTTTCAGGAACCAGTATTTTCTGGGAAAAAAGATTGTAATTTGCATTTATAGTATCACATAAGAATGTAGAATTTCATTCATCAGTGAATTTGTTACATTTTATCTTGATTGATGTCAACGTATTTCTTTTTAGCACATGGTTTTATTCCTTCATTAGAATGTAGTTGCACCTACAGATGATGAGTTTTCTATTAGCTCCAATATATATGTAACCTATTTTATGAGTAAAACAATGTTTCTCATACAAAAGGACAATAAAATCACTTTCAATGATTAAGCTTGATAAAAAGAAAAGATGTTCATTTTCAACATAGTATCTTGTACATCTCATTGCTACAATGGGTCAAACCTGTAGCTTTATTTCAGCATTGTGTTATTTCCCTTCCCCTTCCCAAATTACAATAATGTATATACAAGATGCAAGGCACCAGAATCAAATACAGTAAAAACAGGCGTTATACCATGGGGGAAAAACATACAAAAGAAACAAAAAAAATCACATAGTCATTACAATTTGGGGGTGGAGGGAGGAGTTGAGAAAGTAGCAAGGAAAGGAATGGCAGGGGAAAAACAAAGGAGCGGTAACAATGCTTGATAGAAAATGTACTCATTACCTTACTCATGTAACTGTAACTCCTCTTTACAGTATCTTTACAATTAAAATATATATATAATAAAAAAAGAAAAGAAGTTAATTTTCTCCTAAAAGTTCTTCATCAGATTTGGAAGCATTCTACCCATAGGCATGTGTGGTGTATGTCTGTATGAACTGATTCAAATGCCACTTGGCCAAGGCTTATTCCCTCTATATTCATTTAGTACTCTCTGAGAGCTCTTCTGTAAGGTATACCCCACTTCAGCAGAAGGACAGCTTGGATCTCCTTTGGGGTTTTCTTGAGATTAGAACAAGATCATGGGATACCTTATGTCTGGGCTTTCCTATGTCTACTGGGACCAGTCTTCATATTTTATAGTAAACATCTGTCATTGTTTTCTCTTGGCCACATGTGTCATTGAAGGAATAATCTGCTTTGCCATTTTTTTGGGGGGGGGGATCTGGTTGTGGGACTGAACTCTGGGCCTGGGTGCTGTCCCTCAGCTCTTCAGCTCAAGGCTAGCGCTCTACCACTTGAGCCACAACACCACTTCCGGCTTTTTTTCCTGCTTACGTGGTACTGAGGAATCGAACCCAGGGCCTTATGCATGCAAGGCAAGCGCTCTACCACTGAGCCACCTTCCCAGCCCCCTGCTTTGTAATTTTAAGTTAAGTATTATCCCACTTAGAAGAAAAGGCTCCTTTGTTCTGGGTATTTTTGCAATAGGGTGATTTGGGCTCTTAATAGGCTACTAGGTGCAAGAACTTGCATTTAGTGATTTTAAAAAAAATTCCTGGTTCAAATTCACTTTAACCAAGCTTTGTGTTTCTTGAGACAGTTTTACTTCTAATTCAAATTCTGGCATATTCAGAAAGGGGAGAAATGTGGTTTTGTGTTTTATGATTAGTGTAGCACACAGTACAGAAATGTCTTATTTATTTATAACTTGAGATTTATACCACCATCTGATTCCAAAAGGGATTTGAGGTGGTACATGGAGATGTCAACTTTGCTCTTATCTCAGTGCCTTTCAAATGTAATTTACACTGGTTGTTTGTCTCATCTATCTGACTCTTGTTGGTATTCAGTGATTAATGTCTGTGAGTGGAAAAAAACTCATGCTGGAGGCATAAAACATCCCCTCATCTTTGAGATCTTGGCAAGCCCAGAAAAAGTTGCATGAGGAAATCATATGAAATTGCAGACCAGGAGCAAGAGTCAAATGGCTATTTTAATTTCGAAGAGGAACTCCAATTGACAGATACAAATCACATAAAAAAAAAAGCATTTCCATTAGAAACAGCTAGAAAACTTAACATTTCCCTCTGGGCATTCTCTGTTTATAGAACATGATCTGTGTGTGTGTGTGTGTGTGTGTGTGCGCGCGCGCGCACTCGTGCATGCATGCCAGTATTGGAATTTGAACTCAGGACCTCACTCTTTCTCTTAGCTTTATTGCTCAATGCTGATGCATTGAGATACACTTCCATTTCTCATTTTTTACTGGCTAATTGGAGATATGTGTTTTGTATGCCCTAGCCAGCTTTGAACTGAGATCCTTAGGTCTCAGCCTACTGAGGAGCTAGGATTGCATGCATGAGACACCAGCGTCTCTGGGTTTGTATTTGTTCCTTAATGTACCTTTTGAGCAAAAAAATGCAATAGAGGTCAAGAAGGCAGGACTGGGCTGGGAAGGTGGCTTAGTGGTTGAGTGCTTGTTTTGCATGCATGAGGCCCTGGGTTCGATTCCTCAGTACCACATTAGCAGAAAAATCCAGAAGTGGCACTGTGGCTCAAGTGGTACTTGAAGCTCTAGCCTTGAGCTGAAAAGCTGAGGGACATTGCCCAGGCCAAAAGTTCAGGCCCCACAACCGACAAAAACAAAACAAAACAAGAAGGCAGGACTGTCTGGCTTTCTTTCCTGCATGTTTTGGGGCCTCAGCCATACCTTTCCATACTAGCGTTTGTACAATGGCACATTGAAAAGCTCTAAAAAATCAACGTCAGAAGGTTTGACATTGGTCGAGAATGTCTCTTTCCATCTTGGTTTCTCACATCCTTACAAAGGGAAGTAAAAGAAGGGTGAAAAGGAAGGAAAGGAGGATGAAAGAAGAGAAAGGCGAGGCTGACCACAAATCGCAGAGACAGACATCTTGTTTCTTCTGTGTTTTATTAGCCACCTGACTGGCCACACATTTAATGTGTTGGAAGACGTCTGCAGGACATTTTTCAATATAAATTGACAGGACACCAGTGGCTCACACCTATAATCCTACCTGGGTAGGAGGCTGAGATTTTAGGATCAAATTTTAAAGCAACCCAGGCAAGGAAGTCCCTAGACGCTTATCTCTAATTAGGCATCAGAAAGCCACAAGTGAAGCTGTGGCTCAAGTGGTACTGTGCTAGACTTGAGCCAAAAAGCTCAGGGACAGAGCCCAGGCTCTGAGTTCAAGCCCCAGGTTGGGCACAAATCAAACCAAATAACATCAAAACTTCTAAGGCAGTTGAAGCTGGCCCCATTCACTCCCCCTTTCTGCCACCTTCTGTTGGACCTCTTGCTTTCCTCTTTCCTCCAGGTACTCATCAAGGAACATAGTCTACTCTTTTCTGAGCTGGGATGAGAGACACAGAAGAAGAAATCTAGAGTAAAAGGAGAACCAGGCCACCAGTTGTGATGCTGGATCAGTTGGCAGCATCTCTCTGCCTGGTGGGAACCACATCCTTCATCATCTAGATGAAGGACAGGTAGGTCCTTATCCTTTTTTTCAAGCATGAGGGGATGTACATTGATGAGGGTTTTGAATCAGAATCACAGTGCTTATCAGCAAGTTATGTTCTTGGACTTCAGTAGTTATTCACAAGTAAATGATAATCTCCCTAGAGAGGGCCCAGCATGCTGAATATTTCACAGTCCCCCAAGTGGCTACCCACTGGACTTTCATCATAACTATCTCCCACTTTCTCTTCTACTCCAACATTCTATGGTCCTCAGACCACTTTAATTTGGCTTGTGTTGTTCCCTCTAATGAGAAAGCTTGGGCTGCAGATGTCCCATAGAAACTCTCTGAGAACTTAGCCCTCATTTTCCCTAAGATCTACACCAGGCTCCCTCCACATGTTACATCTTGGCAGACATCATGTGCAGGTGTGCAGGGGTCATGACTCCCCATCTCTGTGTGGATGGAAGCAGCATGAGGAGATTCCATGTGGGCTGCTCTGCGCATAGCCAAACAGTGGATCTCTGCGAACCAGTAGCAGGTGGCTTCAGAGGACTTCTGTGAGCCAGTGTGGGGCCTGTACTCTTCTTCAGGAAAATTCCAAAGCCAAAAGAGCACTGTCAAACAGAGACAAGAAGATGGAGAATGAGGTCAGGATAGAGGGAGAAGGTTCAATGATGACTTCCAGGAAGCTGTTCAGACTAGATTAAAAATCAGGAAGGGTCAGAGACAGATTCTGCTTAGCCCTAAGAGAGTACAGAGATTTTCACAATGACCTGTGCTGTTGTGCTTCTGGGGCAATCTGGGGTGCAGGAAGAGCCTGCCACTCTGAGAAACCCTATTGACGTCAAGACCTAGAAACATAGCCAACGCTCTGAGAAGAGCCAAGTCCTGCTTTTGAAAATCTTTTCCTTTGGTTTTTTTTTTCTTGTTGTTGCATCTAATAGCTCATGGAAAACAAAATGTAACTGAATCCTGGCCTCAGTTTTCTCATCTTTAAGATGTGAGTGAGGAATGAGATAATCCAGCCATTATCATCCAGCTCTTTGTTTCTATAAAATTAAAACAAAAATAATAACAGGTGGGGGGCGGGGAAGAAATCTTTACACAAAATAGGTATAGGAAAGGCAGTGGAATTTTCCAAAGAGGTAAAAGCTGCTAGGGGACAGAAAGAAGACCGGAACACAGAGGGAAGGGCTGTCGCAGACTGACAGGAGTGGAAGATGTCTCTGTGGCACCTGTTTTGCCTTTAGTGTTGCAAGGAATTCAGAAACAAGTGGTGTTCAGAATAATTGCATCTACAGTCAAGATGTAGAGGTTACAGCTAAGAATTTTTTTTTTCAATTAAAATGACTCAAACCCACCAGGCTACTAGCCCTATAATTGTTTGTGTAAAAGATGTTTATACCTTAAAGGCTTCAGGGAAGAGTCATTTTGCTCAAACCGTCAATAATGGGGGAGGGGCATTATCTATCAAATGGCAGGTGCACTGTTTAGAGCATTTTCTGAAAATCTGAATCAATTAAAAGTCAGCATATGTGTTGTACACAGAAGCCTCAAGTCCTATGGCACCCTACTCTTGGTATGCTTCTGGAATCTGAGCAGAGAATTCCCTTTGGGAAGAGCCACTGTCTCTGGTGTGGAAGATGACCATTCATCTTAAGTCCTCCAAGCTGGGAGGAGAGTGGGTTTGTTGTTGTTGTTGGTGGTGGTGGTGTAGCTGTTTTTTGTTTTGTTAATTGGCTTAGTCTGCCCCTTTAGAATATAGCCCCAGATGAGCTGTCCATTCTACCCCTACTTCCCACATACCTAGATACTCAGCCAGGAATGAGGTCACCTCACAAAGTCACATACACAATTTTTCTTTTGCAGCATGGAATATGTAAAACTTACTTTTAATTTTTAAAGTTTTATTGTAAAGGTGATGGACAGAGATGTTATAGTTACATAAATCTGGTAATGAGTAAATTTCTATTTGAACTCACCCCTCCCTCATTCTCTCCCAGTTTTTCCCCTCCCAACTCCCTGCCTCCTCAAGTTGTATAGGCCATTTTCAACATAGTGTCTAGTGAGTATCACTGCTACATTAGTTTACCCTTTGTTCAATGGATTCTATGCTCTCCTTTTACCCTCCCCAAATCAGATAAACTTATATACAAGACAAAGGGTACAGAAATCAAAAACAGTGACAGAAGGGAATAAACCAAAGAAAAAAAGGAAAGAAAATAAGAGAACCACAAACAGTACAACAAAAAAACCTCTTGCTTCCATTTCTTGGCATTCATTTCAATAAGCATTATTTTTTTGTTGTTGCTGTTGGTCATGGGGCTTGAACTCAGGGCCTGGGTACTGTTCCTGACAGCAAGTGCTCAAGGCTAGGACTCTACCACTTTTTTTTTTGTTGGTCATGGGGCTTGAACTCTGGGCTTGAGTGCTATCCCTCAGCTCTTCAGCTCAAGGTGATTGCTCTACCATTGAGTCACAGCACCACTCCTGGTTTTCTAGTGCTTTATTGGAGATAAGAGTCTCATGGACTTTCCTGCCTCAGCTGTATTTGAACCGTGATCTTCAGATCTCAGCCTCCTGAGTAGCTAGGATTGCAGGTGTGAGCCACCAGGGCCTGGTAGCACTTTGAGCCACAGTGCCACTTTTAGGTTTTGAGTGGTAAATTAGAGATAAGAATCTCACAGGGACTTTTCTCCCTGGCTGGCTTCAAACAGCGATCCTCAGCTCTTAGCCTCCTGAGTAGCTAGGATTATAGGCATGAGCCACCAGTGCCTGCCTGATAAGCATCATTTAATATGATCCTGTGCACATAGATACTGGGTCCTTGTGATCCTCTTCTAAGTATATCCTCCTTGCGTCTCACTATGTGAATGTATAGAGTCTTGTTTAATTTATCATGTCAAAGTGTATTTTTTTTATCTTTTACTTGTTGATGATTTATAGGTACATTATAATTTCAAATGAGGCAAACCATGCAGCCTATGTTTGTCTGGGCCTGGCTTACTTTGCTTACTATAATTTTTTTTTCAAGGCTTTCCATTTCCTTATGAATGGGGCAATGTCATTCTTTCTGTTTGAGACATAGAATTCCATTGGTAGCTATAGGAATGTGGAAAACTTCTCAGCACTTTATTAATCCATTTTCATTTCTTCAAATAAAATTCCTGAGGCTGTGGGATTGGTAAAGAGGTTCATTTATCTCACAGTTACAGAGGCTGAAATTCCTTAATCAAGTGGCCCCATTACATAGCTTCAGATGAGGGCTGTTAGGTTACCTCAAGGGAGGTAAAACAGGAAGCAAAAATGGCAAAACAGGAAGCAAAAATGACTCAGGAACCAGGCTTTCTCATCCAATAACAACCCTCTCTCACAGGAATACACTGGGATACCTATTAGTTGGGTAAGCACTACATTAATCTTCTTTGCAACTGATGACCTCTCATGAAGCCCTGCCTCCTATAGGCTCCACCACCTCCACACCACCCCTTGACAACCAAGGCTCCAGCACATGAACCTTTGGGAGACTCCCTCAGATCATATCCAGATGGAAGCAGTCACCTCATTCTGCCCTCACAGTAGTAAAAACCTCTGCTAATTCTCACTCTCTCTCTAAAGTTTTTGGTAACAGATACGGATGCCCCTCAATAAAGAATGTATTTCTGTCCATCTTGCGGTTGAAGAGACTTCCAGGTCCACACCCGTATCCCATGGCTCCTAGTCAAACATGGATGTGTTTCATTAGTTTAACATGCTTATTTGGGTAAAGTGAGATTGCATACACTTTTACAGTGACTGGATATCCAAACCTTAATGTATAGAAAACAGAACACATTTAATCTTGGGAAGTTTGATCAGGGATGGTTGTTTAGATCAGGACAGAAGGAGGGCAGGCAAATGCAGTCATAATAGTCAATGTTCACGTGTGAAACTGTAGTAACTTGGGGGGATGAATAGCGTTGGGAGAGTTGGAGAATGATGGAAAAGATAACATTGATCAAGATGTATTGTACAATTACTTGATAATATCTTTTTTAAAAAAGAAAAGAACAAAAGTAGAAAGGGAAGAAAAGGGAAGAAAGGAATAAAAGAAAATAAGGAAAAAAGGAGAAAATGTGTTTTAATGCCCAATAGGTATTATTTTTAAAAGACTCATTATACTCATAAGTGGATATGCTCAATTGAAACAATGTTGCACAACTACTTTAAGATAATAAGATACTTAAAGAGATCAGAAGAGCTTAATTAGCCCCTAAGCAGTGTGTCTCACAGAGGGTAAACTCTTTTTGGGAGGAAAGATCTGACCTGTTAGGTATTTTCTTCATGCTGTGAACAGAAAGCAGGCCTTGAATTCTGCACTCCTCTGTCTTTAGCTCTGTCCCATGTGGAATTTATCTGGCCCTCTTTATTTTCATTCTTAAAATTCCATCTTTCACTTCCAAGTTTGGTTCTTGCTCCTTGCCACTTGGACATGTTTCATTTCTTCTTGTTTGTGTTTTATGGCATATTTTTCTATGACTTCAAGAAGTTTATGCCTCATTTTATCTTTTTGAACACATTGAACCTCTTGTTTCACAGCTTTACCCAAAATACATTTTATTAAATTAGATCTGGAATGAATGTCTGGGTTGGTTGTCAATTTTGCTGATGGTCTTTTTTAGTTTAGGCCTGGGGATTCATCTGTCTCTGCTTCTCATTCTAGCAGATTTTCTTCTTCTTAGTATTCTGAGATTCCAGAACCAAGAGTTTCAGAGGAACTTTGGATGCCTGTTCTACTCAGCTATGGAGACAGGAGATCTCCTCACAGAGCCAGCAGAAGGGCAGCTTGCTTACCATCTCTTAGTGAGATGAACTTAGGAATTGCTTCTGTGATTCTCAGCTCTCAAAAGGCCATAGTTCTAGGAGGCCCTTTGGGTGTTTCTTTTTCTGTGTTGTTTATTCTGTCTTCATGACTGGAAAGAGCTACTCCTCAATCCTTTCTTCAAGTTATGAACCTGACTCTTACCCTGTTCTTGGTGGAGAATTTCTAGTTCTCTTTTTCCTCAACATCACCACCTAAGGGTAGTCATTACCTTTGTCCAGACCAAGGCCTGCATGGATTTGGTTCCATCTGGCTCACTGTTTTTCATTTCTTTTATATTTCTTGTCCAGGGGGTATGAACACTAAACTTTGGCTTTTATTTTTTGTCAGTCATGGGGCTTGAACTCTTGGCCTGGCTGCTGTTCCTGCACTCTTCAGCTCAAGGCTAGTGCTCTACCACTTGAGCCACAGCACCACTTTCTGTTTTCTGCTGGTTTATTGGAGATAAGAGTTCCACTGACTTTCTTACCCAGGCTGACTTTGAACTGCAATCCTCAGCATCCTGAGTAGCTAGGATTACAAGCATGAGCCACCAGCAGCTAAATGTTTGTTTTATTTTTAACATATGTTTCTTGACATTACTATATTTCACTTATTATATGAAAAACTTTAAAGAACAAACACTAAAATGGGTAGGACTCTAAAATGTGGTTATATTCCTGCATCAATATATGAAAATCTTGTTCCTCCCTCAAATATTTCCTATTCTTGGTAGTTTCCTCATATGCACAATTGCTGTCTGAGTTGTATCTGTGGCTAGGGTTGAAGGATAGTATAACAGGTTTTTATTTCTGGATCCTTGTCATTTAATAATTAATTCTAATAATTAAGCAACTCAAACACACACATAATTCATTATCTTTGTTGTTTCTGTGTGTCAGTACTGACCAGGGCTTGAATTCAGGACATTTAGCTTTTTCTCTCAAGGTAGTACTCTACTACTTGAGCCATAGCTCTACTTTTGGCTTTTTGCTGGTGAATTGGAGATAAGAGCCACATGAATGGATTATCTTGCTCAGGCTGGCTTCGGATTGTGACCCTCAGATCTCAGCCTTTAGAGTAGCTAGAATTATAGATGTAAGCCATTGGGCACCCAGCTTTTCATCACCCTTCGAATCCCCAAATCTAAGCAACTCAAACTTTCTAGTTTGTTTCCACATCTATAAAATTATAATCATAAAAGCATCTTTATTGTTTTCAGTCATTTTGATGATGAAATAATCAACTAAAGCACTTGGCACAAAGATATTTACTACCATTATGTTAAAGGCAGTATTCCAATTTCAGACACCATGATCTGCTCTGTATATGTGAATATGTACATGAAACAAAATATTTTTTACTTGTAACTTTTTCCTTTCCTTAGCTAAGTTTTTGTTATTTTGCTATGGTAGAGTAGCATTTTCTTCTCCTTTTCTCCACTTCTGTTTCTATTTCTTCTCACCCCTGACAGCAGGGACTTTTCTAGCAGAACAATGTGTGCATATTCGGCAGTAAAGGCTTTTCTTCACCCTGAAAAATTTCTACTTTGGGGAATGGAAGAACTTGCTGCCCTTCTGGATAAAACTGGAAATAAGATTCCTAGGACTCAGACACAGGGTCAGGTCAGGAAGAGGTCCTGGGGATGGGCGAAAGGTAGAAAATAAAGAAACCCAGGTCCTGGGTTTTTCTTGGGTGGGCAGCATTATTCACCAACCCAGATGCCCCTCAGTAGATGAATGGATCAAGAGTATGTGGTATATATACAATGGAATTCTATGCCTCCATCAGAAAGAATGACATTGCCCCATTTGTTAGGAAATGGACTTGGAAAAAATTATATTAAGTGAAGTAAGCCAGACTGAAAGAAACATAGGTCCCATGTGTCCCTTATCTGCAATAACTAGTATATGTCTAGGACAAACAGAAGAGGTCAAAAGCTATGTACCATATAACCATATAACCTGATGCTAAGTGAAATGAACCCGAGATAGGGACACAAGAGGTTTTATCTTTGTTGCTGTTCATTTTATTGTACTTATAATGTATGATGTGATTTTTTTTGTTTCTTTGTATGTTCTCCCATGATACAATCCCTGTTGTCACTGTATTTGATTCCAGTGTCCTGCATCTTGTATATACATTTTTCTAATTTGGGGAGGGGAAGGGAAATAAAATGCTGAAATAAGGATACAGGACGACCCATTGTAACAATGAGATTTACAAGACAATATATTGAAAATGAACTTTACAACTTTGGAGGGGGGGAAGAGTTGGGAAGGTGGGAAGGAAAGGGATGGTAGGGGAAAAATAAAGAAGGGTGTAACAATGCTCTATAGGAAATGGACTCATTACCTTGCTCATGTAACTGTAACCCTCTGTAAAATATCTTTACAATAAAAATATACAAGAAAAAAAAAGAAACCAAGGGCAAAGAAATACTCATGACTGCCTGTCTGAGTGAGAAGACCTTTGCATTTCTGAGAATTAACCCAATAAGCAAACCTAAGAGAGAATTTGTGTTTAACCATCTGTGTGTGGCTATAAGAACAATGGGATTCTTTCTGAGCTATGCACAGATCCAAGAAATGATTTGCAAGGACAAAGCCTTGGTGGCTCTGGGATACCAGATGTTGAGGGTTGTCTATAGGTCATTATAGGGCATGTTATTGTGGAGACAGATATGGAAACATCTTATACCAGATATCCTACAATCCACATGTGGATATTTAAATCCAAGAAGTATTCTGGGAATACAACTTCATATCTATTATCTTAAGGTAACATAAAGACACAGTACAGGTTGAGTATCTGTGACCTGAAATGGTTGGGACCAGGATGTTAAAAATTATGGAGTTGGTGGATATTGGAATAGTTTGCATTTGAGGCAGGTGCCATATAATGAATCTCATATATAACTGTGATGTCATATTGCTTACTGATATCAGAGCCATCTCAGTTTGCAGAAGCAGATTCTCTGATGTATGTTTCTAAGGAAATCGGTAGATTTCTCAGAAAATAACCTTGGCAAGGCTGAGCAATGCAATATACACTGAGGATGGGATCCAAGTCAAAAATTTGTTTATGTTTCACATCTATCCTTATATATACCATCTAAAAGAACATTTATGTAATAAATTTAATATTTTTGAATGAAATTAAGCTTCATGGCATGAAATATTCCAGCTAAGGTATATGTCAGTATTCAAAAAGTTTTGAATTTTCCAGAGTTGTAGATATTTGATTTCTAGATTAAGGATGTTCACTCTCTTTGTATGACTGAGATTATTATGGAAAAATCTAAGATGAGTGGACACAGAGTAATGAAAACGCTCTACAAGTCATTGGACATGAAAAAAAATCTCCAGGGAATCAGAACTGGCCTGTTGGAGGTCCTTGGAAGTGACTTTCAGCAGTTTAAAATTGAAATGATGATATGCAATGTGTTGAGTGGTATTTTTTATTTTTTACTAGCTTTTATAATGTTGGCTGGTGGCCCATTTTAGTGATTAACAAAAGTAAGCTGTAATGGAGGTAAAAGCTTTGTACTTGTGGCTAAGTGCCTCTGGGATCACGCCTAACATGTCTAGATCACTTGGCTGAGTACCAAAAAAAAAAAAAAGGAATCCTCAAACATAGTCCAAAATTCAGGATGAATTAAAAAATAAAACAATGCCAAGAACCACTTTCATTTTTTTTATTATTTTTATTTTTTTTGATATACTGAGACATGCAAACTAAAGCAGCCAGTTACTTCTGTTACTTGGTAACATCAGTTAAGTCGAATCTAAGGCATGTTGAGGATCATTTTTAGTGTTCTTTTCAATTTGGTGGGCTAGATGGGAGGTAATAGCATCTTTGAATTTGGATAGAGTTCTATTTGATAGGCTTTATTGAGTACACTCAACTTCTAGGTCTTGGCTAATATCCTAAGACTTTTCCAGGTGTAGAATGATTTCTTATTGTTAGTGCTGAAATTGAGACTTTATTAATATCCTCATGTAAGGGGCTGGAAAAAAATATTCAGCTGCTTCAGAATTTGTTGCCTTCTTCCACAATGTGAATCAGAAAATACAGAGGTGGTTTGATGACTTCTGGAATTGTGAATGAGTGATTAATCTCCCTATCTAGAGAACACTCGTGAACTCAATTGCTGGGGTGGATCTGGGCTCTACAGAGGTCTGAGGGATTTGTGCATAAAGCTTCAATATTTGAATTCAGTTCTTTTTGCTTCTCTCTAGAAGGTTTTTTTTTTTTGGTCTGGTCGTGGGGCCTGAACTCTGAGCCTGGGCACTGTCCCTCAGCTCTTCAGCTCAAGGCTAGCACTCTACCACTTGAGCCACAGCGCCACTTCCAGTTTTTTTCTTTTTGCTTATGTGGTGCTGAGGAATCGAACCTCGGGCCTCAGGCCTGCAAGGCAAGTGCTCTACCATGAGCCACCTTCCCAGCCTCTCTCTAGAAGTTTTAAAAATAAGTTAAGACCCATTTAAAATGACTCACATAGCCATTTCAGCCATCTAAAATGAATGGAGGGAACTTGGAAAAGCATCAGTGTGTGTGTTCAGGGTAGATGTGAAGTCACAAAATCTCTGGCTTGGTTAAACCCTAACCCAAAAGAAAGCACCATCATGATGTTTTCTGGTCTAATTCAGTCCTACAACACTCCCTTTGGGGATGGCTTGTGTGTTGCTTTCAAATTTGATGTTTTATTCTACCCTACCTTAAACATTAATATAATGTCAAAATTGAACCAAATTCTTAAAATTGAATGATTGAGACTTCTTGTAGGGAACAAAGTGAGTTTCCAACTAATGGTATTACCTGTTTTTTTTTTTTTTTTACAAACTTTTGGTTTATGTTAGAACATTCATAGAAACGGAATTAAACAATTATTGATATCCCAATCCAAATGCCACCAAACATTTTTTAATTTCTTCAATTTTTCTTCCTTCCTAGCCCCATTTTGCATCTATCATTCTCAGTCTTATTTGTTTTACTGGGATGCCTTTATTCCTACTGCTTTTTCAGTATTCGAAACATTTAACTTGATGGACAGAGACATCTGTGGTCTTGACTCTGGTCTTTGTGTTGAGTGCCATGCCATTTTCTTATCATAGGTCATTTTGGAAAATATTTTTCTTTTTTTTCAAACACTTCACATCTGCTATTTTTAGAATGCTTCTACCAGTTCGTAAGTTTTGCCAAAGGAACCAATTAATACTTTTGCTGGACTTCATCTTGGCACTAAGGGTTAATGCCTGAAGATTGTCATTATGTTCACCTTGATTCATTCAGATTTTTGGATCTAAAAATCATGTCTAATGAAGAAATTTATGGACAAAAGAAGATGAATATCAGATGATGAAGGAGAAGCTGGAGGCTAAACAAGCTCTCACATAGAAAGCAGTTTAGTGTTCCAGTGAACAGTCCTAGCCTAGAGAATCATGGTGTGCCATCACAGTACAGAGAGTTTTGCCAGAGAGGAAAAATCAGGCAGCTTGGTCAAGAGACTGATCTGAGCACTTGCCGGTAGCTGCGGATGCTGTGGAAGTGGTGGTGGCAGCAGCCGCCATACCAGCAGAGAGAGTCTGGGACAAAGGCGCCAGATAGGCTTGTGAGCAGATTCTACTCACCACCAGAAAGAACTGACAAGGAGCAGAAATCTTCATTCTGCTGATCACAGACCAGGGACGGCCCAAGAACCAAGAGTCTGGCATGAGTAGAACCCTGATATCCTCCACCACTGGAGATCTCCATCTTTGATACTGACAAAGGCCAGGCCCAGCAGCTAGCTACAACTCAGACCTTGGAATAAAACAATTGGAGCCATTCATCAGGTCACAGGAACCTGACCTATCCTGCCAGGCTCAGCTCCACCCAGGAGAAAGTCTTGTCCCCCAGCCCCCAGGCAATGGGAGCTCCCCCCTGGAGGAGTGACTTTCTTCACTGGGTTAACAGAGCCAGAGGCTGCCCCTCCCTACAGCAGCCTAGACAAACAATTGAAACTCAGTAAACATAAACCCTGAGAATGGCTCCAGGCTGGGCTATGTCAGTGTCTCAGGAGTTAGCCCTTCAGAGAAAAGCTACTGACTGCAGATAGGCCTCAACCCTACCCAGAACTTATCCTCATCACAGCAACTCCAAGCTAGAGGAAACAGTCACCTCCATATTTTGTGATACTCAAAGTAGATCTCCCCTCCCACTGAACTAGCCTGGGAGGAGAATCACAAAGTCCTGGGTAGCACAGAACATTTTTCTGCCTGCTCAAACAAGCTGACTTAAGAAACCAATCAAGCCACAGGAAAACCAAACACCACAAGCAGACCAGAGACTCCACCAAGAGACTGGTTATGGACAGAGGGGAGATACAAGATTTCCCCCACCCCTCCCCAATCAAAAAACACTTGTTCTACCTATTTTTTATAATTTAAAAATTGTTTTCTATTTTTTCTTTCATAATTTTTATTTTAGGTGTGTGTGT
This sequence comes from Dipodomys ordii, assembly GCF_000151885.1. NCBI lineage: Eukaryota > Metazoa > Chordata > Mammalia > Rodentia > Heteromyidae > Dipodomys > Dipodomys ordii. Next base: position 4,850,106 of record NW_012267318.1, read on the forward strand.
GTGCGCGCACACACATGCATGTGCTTTATTTTATTTTATTTTTAATATTTTTGACTTATTGGTCCTTTTTTTCTTTCTTTTTTTTTTGCGTGACTTAATTGCTGTTCTGCTCATCCCTAGATATATACCCATCATCGACTATTAGACCTTATCCCTCATTGAGTACATACTTAATCCTGAAACTTATTACTCAATTCATAACCTCTTAAGCTTAACTTCTCTAGTAGTAGTATTATTTCCTTATACCTATATAATTGTCACATATTCCAATTTTAAGAATTTTTTTTATTTTTTCCTTTTTCCTTTTAATCTCTCCTCTCCTCATGTTATCCTTTTCTTCTCTCAATATCATTTCTTTAAACTTACATAATTTTAAGCGTTCCATTTTTAAAATTTAAATTGTTTTTCTGTTTTTTTCTTGTTTTTTTAATCTCTCTCTTATTATTCTGTCCTATCCATTCCTTCTCTGAGATCAAGGCTTGGTTAAATTCACTCTCCTTTTACCTCTCCACATCCCTCTAATCCTATTTTTCCCCACATTTCTCCCTAAACCTAATCATTTCTGGTTTGCAGAGTCCTCTTTGATGTTCTTAGCCCTATAATCCAGAGTTGTTTGATATGGAATAGATTGTATCTGTTGAACTAAGTTGTATCTACAGTCATTTTGACTGTGCAACTATACGACTGGTTGATGCTTGCCTTCAAATAGTGTTCTAGCACAAAATTGATGTTACTTTCATATCAAATGGGCAGGAACAAGCTGAAGAAACACAAGAAAAATGGCTAGTCCAGGTATCTTAACTCCCATGCATGACAATCAGGTGACAGAACAGTTAATGAATAATCCAGAGGGGAGTTCTCAAAAAGCTCTACAAACATTACTGGTAAATATGGTGAGTAAAAAGATTGAAAACTTGCAGAGGACTCAGTGTGAGCGTGATGGGGAGCAAGACAAGACAAACTAAAGACTGAGACAGGAACTTCAAGAGTATGATGAGGCTAATCAAAAATTAATACAGGAATCTCATGACTGTGAGGAAGCTACTCAAAGATTAATACAGGATTTGCAAGAGGAAGCTGAGAACAGTCAAAGAGGAAGGTAATCAAAGAGTAATACAGTAATTAGGTGAGCAGGATGAGAATAGACAAAGATCTGTAGAGGCATTCATGGAATCCATAAACAGCTGAAGGAATCCAGGGAGACCCCAAAGGGAATGCTTGACTGGAGCCCATCAGAAAGAAAGGGAGTCCATAACCAATCAACTAAGTGATTTGAGAATAAATACTGAACACCAAATTAAGGAAGTAAAGTTCATGCAAGATCTAAAACAAAGCTCCAACAAAGAATTGGAAGCCATCAAAGCCGACCAATTAGAAGGAAAAGAAATAAAAGCAAAGTAGAAAGTCTTGACAGTAGGTTGGACCAGGCAAAAAAATCGAATCTCAGGGTTGAAGACAGCCTAGATATTATAGAGAAAGAACAGACAACTATCCAAGACAAATCCAAGAAATATGATAGAGCTATTCAACTCTTGGAAGACACCATCAGAAGGCCTAATCTGAGGATAATGGGTGTAGAATAGCACCTAAAGACAGAAGTTAGTGGTCTAGGAAATTTATTTAACAGCATTTTAGGAGAGAACTTCCCAAACATGCAAAAAGTTAGGTCTATTCAGATACAAGAAGCTTTTAGAGCTCCAAATAGACCAGACCATAAAAGAACATACCACCATCACATTATAATCTGCACAAGATCAATTCAGACCAAGGTAAGGATCCTTAAAGTTGTCAAGGAGAAAAGATCAATCGGCTATAAAGGGAAACAAATTAGAATAATCTCAGATTTCTCAGCAGAGACAATTAAAGCAAGAAGAGCCTGGAATGATGTATGCCACACCCTAAAGACAAACAACTATCAACCAAGAATAATGTACCCAGCAAAACTCTCCTCCATTATGGAAGGTTAATAAAAACCTTTCATAGCAAAGAAAATAGATCTACACCAAACCAGCCCTACAAAAGATACTTATGCATAGAAAACCAACAAGTCGACAATAAAGGCCAAGAAACCGCACCCAAACTGAGAATCCAAGAAACATGTGAAGAACCCAGTTGTCCCAGTACCCAGGAAGGTGGATAACATGGCAGGAGCTACCAAATATCTCTCAGTCCTAACTCTCAACATTAATGGACTTAACTCTACAATTTAACCACATAGACTGTCTAGTTGGATTAAAAAGTAAGACCCTTCCATCTGCTGCTTTCAGGAGTCACACCTTGCACATAAAAACAAACATATTTTGAAAGTGAAAGGCTGGAATACAAACTATTAAGCAAATGGCCCCATTAAAAGGTGGGAGTTGCAATCCTAATATCAGATAAAATAGACTTCAAATTAAAATTAATGAGAAGAGATAAAGAAGGTCGTTACATACTAATTAAGGGATCTCTCCTTCAGGAGGATATTACAATCTAAATATCTATTCACCAAACAATGGAGCACCCAAATTTATCCAAGAAACACTACTTTCCCTCAAATCTCACATAGATCCACAGATATTAATTTTTGGGGACTTTAACACACCACTATTCCCATTAGATAGACCAACTCAGCAAAAATTCAGCGGAGAAACCGCAGATCTGAACAACTGCATAGATCAACTAGTTTTAATAGACATCTACCAAATATTTCACCCAGTAGCATAAGAATACACATTTTTCTCTGCAGCACAAGGTATATTTCTCAAAATAGACCACATTTTAGGTCACAAAGCAAACGTCCAAATTCAGAAACATTGAAGTTATACCTTGCATTCTCTCTGACCACAAGGGAATAAAATTAGAACTCAACACCAAAAGCCACCAAGGAAAGTCTTGTAACATATGGAGACTGAGTCACCATTGGGTCATGGAAGAGATTAGAAACAAAATTCAAATGTTCATGATATTCAACAAAAATGAACACACAAGTTACCAGCTCCTCTGGGACACAGCAAAGGCAGTACTCAGAGGCAAGTTTATAGCTCTGAGCTCCTACATCAACAAATTGGAGAGATCTAAAACCAACAATTTAATGAGACATCTGAACCTCCTCAAAAAACAGCAGCAAGATAAACCCCAATCCAGTAGATGGAAAGAAATAATTAAAATTAAATCAGAATTAAATGAATTAGAATCCAAAAGAACTATAGAAAGAATCAACAAAACAGAGTTGGTTCTTCGAAAAAATTAACAAAATTGACAGACCCTTAGCAAATCTTATCAGAAAAAGAAGAGAACACACCCAAATTAAAAAACTCAGACATGATAATGGAAACATCACCACAGAAACAACCAAGATTCAGAACCTTTATGCTAATAAGTTTGAGAACCTGGCAGAAATGGACCTTTTCCTACCAAATATCGACATGCCAAAACCAAGATGAGTTAAACCAACTTAACACACCAATATCAAGCATTGAATTAGAAACAGAAATAAGACCTCCCATCTAAGAAAAGTCCAGGACCAGATGGATTGACAGCAGAATTCTTCAAGGCTTCAAAGGAAAACTCAAACCAATACTCCTCCAACTCTTCAATCAAATTGGAACAGAAAGTTCACTACCAAACTCTTTCTATGACTCCATCATGACCCTCATCCCAAAACCAGGCAGGGACTCATCAAAGAAAGAGAACTACAGACCCATTTCTTTGGTGAACATTGATGCAAAATTTCTCAACAAAATTTTGGCCAATCGATTTCAACAATTCATACAAAAAATCATACACCACAATCAAACAGGATTCATTTCAGGGATGCAAAGCTTGTTCAATATATGCAAATCAAATAATATAATTCACCACATCAACAAGAGCAAGGAAAAGAACCATATGGTTATCTTAATAGATGCAGAAAAAGCATTTGACAAGATCCAACACCCATTTATGATAAAGGTTCTGGAAAAACTAGGAATCCATGGAACATTCCTCAATAAAATAAAGGCTGTATATGACAAACCTACAGCCAGCATTATACTTAATAGTGCAAAAGTAAAGCCATTTTCCCTTAACTCAGGAATGAGACAAGGACGTCCACTCTCTCCACTTCTCTTCAATTTACTATTAGAATGTCTAGCTACAGCAATAAGACAAGATGCAAACATAAAGGGGATCCAAATAGGGAAAGATGAAGTAAAACGCTCCCTCTTTGCAGATGACATGATCTTGTATTTAAAGAATCCCACGGACTCCACTTTTAAATTGCTTGAGCTGATTCGAAACTTTGGCAAAGTAGCAGGTATAAAATAAGCCCTAAAAAAATCCATGTCTTTTCTGTATGCCAACGAGAATAGTGTGGCTGAAATCAGGAAAGCAACTCCATTTGTAGTAGTTCCACAAAAAATAAAATACCTAGGAATTAACTTAACCAAAGAAGTGAAGGACCTTTATGATGAAAACTTTAAAAGCCTGAAAAAGGAAATCAAAACAGAACTTAGAAAGTGGAAAAACCTCCCATGCTCCTGGATTGGAAGGATCAACCTCGTGAAAATGGCAATACTTCCCAAGGCTATCTACAAATTCAATGCGATACCTATCATTATTCCAACCTCATTCTTCAAGGAAATAGAAGAGACAATCCAAAAATTCCTATGGAACAATAAAAGACCCCGAATAGCAAAAACGATCCTTAGAAAGAACAGTGCTGGAGGAATATCAATACCAAATTTTAAACTCTACTACAAATCCATAGTAATCAAAACAGCTTGGTACTAGCACAAGAACAGACCGCAGGACCAATGCAATAGCATTGAAAACCCAGAAATGAACCCACAGACCTATAGCCACCTAATCTTCTATAAGGGAGCTTAAAAAAATAGAATGGAAGAAAGACAGCCTCTTCAGTAAATGGTGCTGGCAAAATTGGTTAATCACTTGTAGAAAACTAAAGCTAGGTCCTTATATATCACCCTGCACCAGAATCAACTCCAAATGGACCTTCGAATCAAAACATTACAGGACAGAATAGGAGAAACCCTAGGGCTCCTAGGCACAGGCTGAAATCTTCTTCATAGAGACCCAGAAACACAACAAATAAAATAAAGGTTGGACAAATGGGATTGCATGAAGCTGCAGAGCTTCTGCATGGCAAAGGACATAGCTAGCAAGATCAATAGAAAGCCCATGGATTGGGAGAAGATCTTCACTAGCCATACAACAGACAAGGGTCTCATATCTAAAATATACCTGGAACTCAAAAAATTAAATCCCCCAACCACAAATCCTGAAAGAAACAACTGCCAGATAAATAAGTGGGCTAAAGACTTAAAGAGAGACTTCTCTGAAGAGGAAATAAGAATGGCCAATAGACACATGAAGAAATGCTCAACCTCCCTAGCCATAAAAGAAATACAAATCAAAACAACATTGAGATACTACGTCACCCAAGTTAGAATGGCTACAATCAAGATCTATAATAACAACAGATGCTGGAGGCGATGTGGCCAGAAGAGAACCCTGCTGCATTGTTGGTGGGAGTGTAAACTTGTTCAACCACTTTGTAAAGTAGTATGGAGGTTCCTCAAAAGACTCCACATAGAGCTCCCCTATGACCCAGCAATCCCACTTCTGGGCATTTACCCGAATGATCACAAACAAGACCATAGTAAAGCTATGAGCAGAACTATGTTTATTGCTGCATTATTTACCATAGCTAAGATATGGAACCAACCCAGATGCCCCGCAGTAGATGAATGGATCAAGAAAATGTGGTATATATACACAATGGAATTCTATGCCTTCATCAGAAAGAATGACATTACCCCATTTGTTAGGAAATGGAAAAACTTAAAAATTTTATATTAAGTGAAGTAAGCCAGGCCCAAATAAACACAGGTCCCATGGTTTCCCTTCATTGCAATAACTAGTATATGTCTGAGACAAGCAGAACAGGTCAGATAAAATGATATTAAGTGAAATGAGCCCCAAGATAGGGACGCAAGTGGTTTTTTCTTCCTTGCTATTGTTTCTAACGTATTTTTAAGGTACCATGTGATTTTTTTTTGTTCTTTGTATGTCCCTCCCTGACGGGTAACCCCTGTTTTCACTGTATTTGATATTGGTATAATTTGTGGAGGGGAAGGAAAAAAACAAATTGTTTAAGCAGGGATACAGATTGACCCATTACAACAATGAGATGTACAAAATGGTATATTGACAAATGAACTTTAGAATCTAGGCAGGGGTGGTGGAGTGTAGCTGAGGAGGTGGGAGGGAAGGGATGGTAGGGGAAAAACAAAGGAGGAGGCAATGATGCTGGATAAGAAATGTACTCATTATGTTGCTCATGTAACTATAACCCCTTTGTACAGTATTTTCACAATAAAAAACAATTAAAAATAGAAATGGAAAAAATAACTGAAACAAAAAAGAAGATGAATATGGAATAAAGAAATCTCAAGAATTACTTACAATTGGTTAAGTAATGAAAAAATTTTGTAGCCAGATTACTAGAGAAGCACTTTATTAACTGTATAAAATCTCTTTATTAACTGTATCATTTGAACTTATCTGATTGCATGAAAGTAGAAGATTCTTCAATGAGTTTAGAGAAATCTTTTGTAGTCAAGTATATTAATTAGTGTCTGTTTGCAAGTATCAATAATATATATGGAAGAAGTATTATTTTTAAATAATTACTAAAATATATGGTAAACTAATGAGGTCTTTGACAAGAAGTTTTCATATCTTTGTTATAAATTCTCCTTTGGTTTAATGTGAAAATATATGCATCATGTGTATGCAATTTTTACATAATATACACCCACACATATATACACGTGTGTACATATATACATGTATGTTTTTTGTATATGTGCACATATATATGAAACATAAATGTTTATTTTTTCCACTGGAGTATCATTATGTTAATGCTGGAAGTTTCAAATCAATTTCTTTTTCCGTTGTAGTCATCCAATTAAAGCCCTAAAATCAGGTATTAGCCAAGAGACCCAACAGAATCAGATACTTGATGTAGTGTAATTCTTGTACCATTACCTTGAAGAATTTTTTGCTTGTTTTGTATAGGAAACTTTGAAGCTGAGCTGTGAGACCTGGAAAGAGTTAAAGGGTCGAAGGTCACCTTGCCAGTACTCAGAAGGCTGAGATCTAGGGCCAGGAAAAGTTAACACAGACAGCTCTTGAGGGTTCAGAGGCTGGAGTGTGGCTCCCTTAGTGCTGGAAAGGCTAACAGCTGGACCTTCAAAGACTGATAAAATAGCATGGTGGTTTGAATTATGCCTATGTTGCAGTCTTCCCTCCCAAAACCATAAGGGAGGCTGTTATTATGTATATAAGTTCTGTTTCATCTCTATGATTGTAATTAACAGTACAGATGCCTTGTTTTCTACATGTACTTATGGTAACATTTCCTAAATTAAGCTAACTAAATAGGCTTGCTATAGGAACTCAGAGTTCCAGAGCCAGTGAGCCCTGACCCTCCTGGCTCCCCATTTGTTTAACTCTCTATCTGTTCTCACTTCTTTGGCTCTGGTACCTTTTCATGTTGTCCCAGGTTGTTCAGAGTAATAGTTTTGTATGAATTCAAACCTATTTCTTCTATATAAATACATTACAGTCTGGCAGGTATAGATGTAGAAATATTTCCATCCTAAATGGATGTAGCTGAAAATTCCTCATCCCTGTGAGATCTATCATTCCAAATTTATATGCCATTTTGAATGAATATTAAAACCTCACTTAAAGTGACATTTTTACACTAATACAGGAATATGTTTCTTTGTTAAAAAAATTAGACATTATAGGAGAAGCCAGTATTGCCCAATCTACTTGTAGTCCTGGCTTCCTTCTTAGCATTCACTATTCTCAGTTTACTGTCTGTACTTCCAGAGCTTTTATTTTTCTTGTATATTTCCATCTCTCTCTCTATAGCTACTCCATCCATAAGGCATGCTAAGCAAAATGACTTAACACCTACCACCTTTTTCAGACGCTACTGAAGTACTTATTTACAAAAAGAGTTTATTATTTTGTGTGATGGTAAAACTTATCATTCCTATCAACATAAATTAATTATATAAAATAGTTTCATTGCAATATTTTCAGACATGTGTATGAGGAATTTTGATCGAACTCACCCCCTCTTATAGTTTCTTAACACCTTCCTCTCTTCTTTCCTTTTTAAAGCAGTATTTTCAAACATATATGATGTACTTTTATTATATTTACTCCAGTATCTCCTCCTTTCTCCTTCCCCCTCCCTTGGGTTACTCCAATCAAACAGTTCCCCACAACCATGTCATACTATTGTTATCATAACTATTAAACTGGAAACGCTTGCTTTTCTCAGCTGAGGTCATTAACATTATGACCTCCAGTTCTATCCATTTTCCTGGAAAGACATAATTTCTTCTTTATGGTTGAAAAATACTGTGTACTCTGTGTGTGTGTGTGTGTGTGTACTTTTCTTTATCCATTTATTTATGAGCACCTAAATGGATTCCATAGCATGGCTACTGTGAATACTGCTGCTATAAGCATAGTGTGCACTTATCTTGATTATATTCTTCTTCATATATGCCTAAGAGTGGTATAGCAGGATCATATAGTAGTTCTAATTTTAGTTTTTTGAGGAACACTCATATTGACCTCCATAGCTACTTAACTGATTTACATTCCTACTCACAATTTATAAGGTTTTTTGTTCTTTTAAAAAATAATTTTCTGTTATATATTTAATTTTATTTATTTTTATTTTTTGCTAGTCCTGCGGCTTGAACTCGGGCCTGGGCTCTGTCTCTGAGCTTTTTGCTCAGGGCTAGCACTTGAGCTAGCACTTTCTGGCTTTTTCTGTTTTTGAGGTACTGAGGAATTGAACCCAGGACTACATGCATGCTAGGTAAGCACTCTACCCCTAAGCCACATTCCCAGCCGGGGTTCTTTTTCTTTACATCCTTACCAGGATTTGTTGTTCTTTTCTTGATAATGGCCATTCCGACTAAGGTAACAAAATTTGATTTGTATTTCCTGTACACCTAAGGATGTTGATTTGTGTATTGATTATAATCAATGAAACTCTTTTGAGAAGTGTCTGTTTCATTCATTTGCCCCTTTATTAGTTGGATAGGTTTATTTTGGTATTTGATTTTGGAGGCTTTTAACATATGCTAGATGTTAACTTTTGTCCAATGAGTAGCTTTGAAAAACTTTCTTCCATTTTGTGTTCATCTTGTCACTTGGGTAGCTGCTTCCTCTGGTGTGCAGCAGCTTTCTGACTTGATATATTTCCACTTGCCACTTCTGGCTCTTTAATATCTAAACAATTGAAACTCCATTCAGAAAGTCATTGTCTATATGTTCACATGTTTATCTGTAATAGTTTCAAAGTTTCCAGAGTTATATTAAGATCGTTGAAAAGATAAGGATCTAATTTTAGTCTTCTACAGGTAAATACACAGTTTTTCCAATGCCAATTTTTGAAGAGGCTGTCTTTTATCCAATGTATGTATTTGGATCCTTGTAAAAAAATAATAATCAGCTGTAGCTGTGGTTTTTTTTTTCTGGGGATGGAATTCATGGCCTCCGAGGTCTCATTTAGCTTTTTCTCTCAAGGCTAGTGTCCTACTTCTTGAGCCACAACTCTACTTCTAGATTTTTGCTGGTAAATTGGAGCTAAGAATCTCACAGATTTTTTTTGCCCAGGCTGGCTTCAAATCATGATCCTCAAATCTTAGCCTTCTGGGTGGCTGGGATGATAGGAGTGAACCTCCAACACCCAGCTAGCCATCATCTTAACCTTACCTTTTCCTCCCCACATAGTTAATGTTGATGTCAACTTGACTGGATTGAGAGATGCCTAGGGGATTGTCAAAACTCACTTCTTAGTGTGTCTGTCTCTGAGGGCATTTACAAACAGGATTGAAACTGTGATGTATATATGTATAATATATAACATACATAAACATGTAAATAACATATATGTTTAAGACATAAAACATATAGAGAACTCTATTTTACATCTTTGAATAATACACCTCTAAAGTTTTGAAAGTTTATAAAGAATTACAAGGTGTTAAAATACTGTTTGAAATGATCACAATTAGTATTGCTAAATTTAGTATTTGTAAAAAATCATTATATTGGGAAATCATTGTTAGTTAAATTTACCTTACTTCAGGAACCTCTTCAGCTATAATTTACTGAAAAGTCATAGATAATTGAAAAATAAATAAATAATTTATCTCCAATCCTTTCAAAAGCAAAATTAAGAAAATCTTCCCACTGGGCATAATGATACATACCTACAACCCCAGCATTTGAGAGGCTGGGGTAGAAAAATTGAGAATTCAAGGCCAGCCTGATACATATTGAGACCCTGTCCCCAACCCCATGAAATCCAGTTATTAATACAGAGCCTTCTTACTCTCAGCTCTAGAAGTTGAGTAGTATTTGGATCAGCTATGTGTAAGAGTCAGTCTGGACTGACAAATAGTATCACAGATTGACTGATTGGCACATAAGGAAGGCTTAGAAACAAGAGTAAATAAGCCATGAGACCTCTTGTACTGGACCTCATCTATGTAGCACCTTGCTCCAAATGTTGGGTCATCTGAGAAACAGACAGGCCAAGGCCAAGTGCATTATTTTAATCCAGGACTTACCAGAACCAAGAAAAGAGCATGGATGTGGCCTGCTGGGCGGCTCTGTAGCTTCAAAAGACAGTAATTGGCTTGACATTTTCAAAAAAGGAAAAGCAGTCAGATATATGCCTTCTAAATTAACCATGAAATGCTCTCTAATCAAAATTACCACCAGGCCTATGCTAAGAATCTTCCCAAAGGAACTGCATCAGGGAAGACAGTGAGGATGAAAGCTGCTTTGCTCAGACTTACAGGTGAGGAGTCGGAAGAGCTAGACAGATCCTGCCAGAGTCTGAGAGCCTGGAAAGGAGCCTGATCTTTACCTCTAAAGGAAGAGAGAAATCATTGCAAGGAACTGATGAGGGCTGAGTCCTCTTAGGAAGATAACTAAAGGAATGGATGGCAAAGATTGTAGGATGGAGGTTGTAAGAATGCATATGAGAAATGGAGATATGGCCCAGAGCAATGGGGAGAGATTCACTGTGAGTTTGAGAGGTAAAAACTATGCTTCATGCTAAGGCGGAGTTATCATTCCCATTGTTGTTGTTTTCATCATTTTAACTTCAAGAATACCCTGCTAGCTCCTTTGTACAACTACTAAAAGAAAACAAAAATAAGGCTAGGCACCAGTGGCTCACACGTGATCCTAGTTATTCTGAAGGCTGAGATCTAAGGATCATAGTTCAAAGTCAGCCTGGATAGGAAAAGTCTGTGAGGCTCTGATCTCCAATTAACTACCAAAAAAACAGAAGTGGAGCTGTGGCTTAAGTGGTAGAGTGCTAGCTTTGAACTAAATAGCTGAGGGACAACACCAGTGTGGAACACAGGCAGCAAAGATGGAGCTGAGAGGGAGTTGAGTGGGCAGAGCCCAATTTACTGTAGAGCACATGGGCAGCAAAGATGGCGCTGAGAGAGAGTAGAGTGGGCAGTGCCCAATTTGCCTTATGATCAGTGGATCAGTGTGTAACCAGCCTGTGAAAGCTTAGGTGCATGATAGGGTGTGACCTTGACAGTGATTGGTTCCTCTTCCTCCCTTGCCATGCCACCCGCCCTTTTTGGCTTTAAAAAGGGCTGCTCTCTGTCAACAAACGAGTTTTCTACCTGCTTGATTTGGCTCCCCGCTGTGTCTGATTGTCTCCTGGGCTGAGGGATGCTGGGGAACGTGGGAGCGCTGAACTTACCTTTCCTCGGACCCATCGTCTTTCATGGGACAGACGAAGACCCAACAAACACCCATACCTTGAGTCCAAGCAACAAGAGTAGCACAATACACACACACACACACACATACACACACGTACACGTACACATACAGGCACATACATAATAATAAATATAATCAAATAAAAATTAGAATGCAATAAAAACTATCTTTTAATAGCTGGAATGGATCCCTTGCCTTCCAGTTAATGAACACAATCTTAGAGAAAACTCAGAAAAGTAGTGAGCTGGACTTCTGACTTAAGGTTTATTTCTATGTAAGTTGTACATTTTGACTCCCTATGTATAAACTCATATGATTCTTATCATAATCCTCTGAACTTAGAAGGGAGAAGTTTACCTCCTTCATTTTATGAAGGGGAAACCAAATCCAAGAAAAGGTTACGTGACTTACATGAAGCAATGTGAATCTAGGATATCTAATTCAACTTTTGAGAATTCTTCCTAGTTGAATGCTTCCATGACTCCACAAACTCAAACATTGCAAATGGGTTGGCTGGAAAACACATGCTGGTATTGTTGGCTCAAGTGGAGAGGCCAGAGAGATCCATCAGCAGGAGGATCCATCAACAGGAAGATCCATCAGCAGGGAGAAAGATGATGAGTTGAAGTCCCAAAGCAGAGTTTGCAGCTTTCTCATTTGCCAAATGATATCCACAGAAATCAGAAAACAACAGTATGTTTGAAATGATCATATTTTTCACTCTGACAAGCCTGAGAAGTTAATCTTGAGCATGGGTGAGCCTGAGAAACATGAGAGTATCTCTCTACCCACATGGTACTTCTCTACCAACATGGTGCCTTTTATAGAGCAGGAACTCAGTGAGTGACTTGATCATGCCACATCCATCTGCTAAACAAGAATACCGACAGCATTCTATACTTCACACTTGGCTGATCACAGAACTCACAATTGAATTGCATGTCCATTTACAGGGCACTTACACGAAATTCTGTTTGTATTAAACTGAATTCTACTCTATTTCTCAAACAGTTGAAATTTTGCTTTTCTAAAACAGACTTCTACTTATGTAGATTAAGGAGCAGTGTGTGTGTGTGTGTGTGTGTGTGTGTGTGTGTGTGTGAGAGAGAGAGAGAGAGAGAGAGAATCAGAGAGACAGACAGAGAGACAGAGAGGTGGGAGACAGAGACCACAAAGAAACATACAGAGAGAAACAGAGAAACAGAGAAGAGAGTCTTTGATTAAAAATTACCCATACAAAAAAGAGATTGGACTAATTTTCTCTTGTAATAAACAAATTGTTTTGGCATTATGAAGGTATTACCTGTTATATAAGAAATGTGATACATTGAATGTCATGACCTTGAAAAAAATGTCTCATAAGAGACAGTTCTGTCACCTTAAGAATGATGTCAAATATGTAGACAAAGTAAACAGCTTTCCTCCTCCCTGCCCTTCCCCTTCCAGTCCCTCTGGGAAGATGCTTAAGATAGGCCTGGTGGTAATTTTGATTAGAGAGCATTTCATGGTCAATTTGGAATGCATATGTCTTGTTGCTTTTCTTCCTTTGAAAATGTCGAACCAATTACTGTCTTTTGAAGCTACAGAGCCTATCAGCAGGCCACATCTGTGCTCTCTTGTTGGTTCTCATAGGTCCTGGATTAAAATAATGGGCTTGACTCATGTGTTTCTCAGATGACCCAACATTTGGAGAAGGATGCTACAGAGATGAGAGGTCCCATGGCATACAAAAAAGATGGGGAAGGTGACTGGGTTCAATCTCCCATGCAGAGTTGCCTGAAAGATTCCTTTGATTGTAGAGCAGAAACCTTATAACTGATTGCACTTCCCACTGGGAGATTTAGTTTTCCTGCATAATGCCTATTCTTTCTTTTTTGTAATGAATGAGTTATTAGTACTTTAATGCTATGATATTTTGTGTTAAAATTTGGATTGTTAACTTCTTTCACATCAGAAGATCTTGTTACATTGATTTCTACTTTAACTTACTCTTTCTTAGTTTTAACATCTGGACCATTTAGGTGAGGCCTGATCTTTCTCCTTCATCACATTCCTTAGCATGGTATTACAGCTTATGCCATTGTATTCTGTTTCTGACACTAGTCTGGCTTTTCTAATCTGTGATCCTTGCTTTCATCTGAGAACAATTAAGTTTACAATATTTGTTCTAGTGTATTTCATTAAAAGTTTGTTGCTGAACGATTTTGTTTTTGTGGATGAGCCCTAACACTCTACACTTTAGACTTTCCATTTAAGCTGAAAATAAAAAAAAAACCACTCATTCAATATCTTTTAAGTATTTGTTATCTTTAAGAGATGGTGCTAGACTTTGAGATAATGTTGCATAAAACAATTCCAGTCCCTGTTTTCATAACTTAATGATCTGTGATCTAATGATATTATTACTAAAATAATAACTCTTTGATACACTTATAACCATAGGCCAATTCAATTTGAAGAATGTTACAGGTTTCTATGAGAAAGTAGATAGTTACTAGGAGACAGTGGGAGGGAAGTTTTAATGTACATGAAACAACCCAGAAAACTTTTCAGAAATGCAGTACTTTTTGTCTGCATCAGATAAACAATCTGATGCCCCATCATATCTCCACTGCAGAACTAGGAGCTGTCATATGAGAATTACATGGAATACTTGTATTCTGAGAGTAGGACTCAGCCCTAAACTTCAATGAACAGAGGTGAACCAGCCTTTGATTCTAGAGTAGAGAATTTAGTTCTGTCTCAATAAAAAGGGTCAAAGCGGTTTTTTAAGAAGGCAACTTAGATGCTTGTGAAAAATGATTTCTTCTTTTCCCCAACTCTCCTACATCCTTGACTGGGTGTGTTTTCAAAGCTATCCACCCAGTATCTTGACAGGGCCTCCTGAGCTTTATTTTTTTCCCCTCCTGAGCTTTTATACAACAGACCTAGTAGCTTTGCAGTTTTAAAGAAATTAGTCATGGCCTAAGGTCAGTTGGGTCGTGATTAAATAAAACTGTAATTAATTGATACTATGACACACACAAGTCTTAAGACTTCTAACTTAGCCAGGCACCGGTGGCTCAGGCCTGTAATCCTAGCTACTCAGGAGGCTGAGATATGAGGATCCCAGTTCAAAGCCAGCCTGGGCAGGAAACTCCGTGAGACTCTTATCTCCAATAAACCACTAGAAAACTGGAAGTGGAGCTGTGGTTCTAACAGTAGAGTGCACGCCTTTAGCTGAAGAGTGCAGGGACAGCGCCCAAACCCAGAGTTCAAGCCCCACAACCGACAAAAAAAAAAAAAGGCTTTTAAGTTAAGGCAACTTAAAACACAAGAATAAAATGCTATTGACCTAGTTTGATGCTGTCTCCAGCGATCTTCTGCCCCAGAACACTGGCTTGGCCACAATGGACTTTTCCAGCCTACTCAGCATCTTCAGAAGGAGTTTTGCTAAATTATTATCTGATAAATGTGAAAATCATTAACTCAGTAGGATGCCACTTTCAGCCTCAGTAAACTCTACTTCATTTAGAAATTGCTTGTAAAACTAGCTAGGGATTATCCTATGCCTTATTAGGAATTCTCCAAAGTGGAGCACTGGTGGTGGCTCATGCCTGGATGAAATCTGAGAATTCAGGAGGCTGAGATCTGAGGCCAGCCAGCCCAGGCACGACAGGCCATGAGACTCCAATCTCTAATAAAGCACCAAAAAAAGTTAGAAGTGGAGCTGTGGCTCAAGTGGTAGAGTGCTAGCCTTAAGCAAAAAAAAAAAAAAAATCAAGGACAGTACCCAGGCTCTAAGTTCAAGCCCTAGGACTGGAAGAAAAGAAAGAAAGAAAGAAAAAAAGAAAGGCAGACAGACAGACAGAAAGAGAGAGAAAGAAAGAAAGAAAGAAAGAGAGAAAGGAAGAGAAAGAGAGAAAGAGGTAGGAAGGAAAAAAAAGAAAGGTAGGAAGGAAGAAAAGAAGGAAGGAGGGGAGAAGAGAAAAGGAGGAAGGGAGAAAAGGAGATAGAGAAAAAGAGAGGCAGAAAGAGAAAGAAAAGGAAAGAAAGAGAGAGAGAAAGGGAAAATGAATGAATGAAAGAAAGAAAGGAAGGAAAGAAGGAAAGAAGAAAGAAAAGAAGGAGGGAGGGAGAGAAAGAAAGGTGTGTGTGGGGGAGGAGAAATTTCCTTAGAAACATTCCTTATTTGTCTTCAGGATTTAATTCATCTCATCCCAGCTTTGTCAATGGCCCAGAGGCTACTTTATCCATAAGGACATCTTAGAGGGACCCTGAAGAGATTTTGAGTAGGGGAAAAAGAACGATAAATAACAATGAACTTAAACATGTGAATTCTTCAGGGCCTTGTTTTGGTACTTTGAAAATATTTATAGTGTGAATGTTAGAAAATCAATCATGGCTTATCAGGTTTAAAGTCAGAGTTGTTCAGGCAGAGATGCTTTATGTCACTGAAAAATGGTGACACAAGACATTAACAGGCAGTGACGGGCAGCCCATGCTTTATTGGACAGCAGAAGTATGTTCTGCTTGCTCTAGAGGCCAAGGGAATGGCTTGAGCTTTGCAAGCAAAACTTTAAGAAAATGATATTTTAAATATAACAAGGGAGAATCAACTTTGAAAAGTACAATTTTCCTTTGGTCTCACTGTGTGAATGTCTAAAGACCTATATAATGTATCATGTCCAAGTGTGGTTTGCTTTTACAATCCAGTGTGTTTACTAATAGATGTATAGGCGCATTCTAGTTACCGCAATAAGGGAAATCATACAACCTATGTTTCTTGGGGTCTGTCTTCATTTAATATAAGTTTTTCCAAATCTTTCCTTTTCTGTGAATAGTACAATTTCATTCATTCTGAAGGATGTGTGCATTCCATTGTGTATGTATACCACCCCTTCCCCCTTCTTGTACATCTCATTGTTATAATGGGTCAACCTGTCCCTGCCTGCATCTGTTATTGTTAGTTTTCTTAATAATGACCATCTAACTGGGGCAAGGTAGAATCACAATGTTGTTTTGATTTGAATGCCAGAGATGTTGAACATTTCTTCATGTGTCTATTGGCCATCCATAGGAGCAGATCACAAAGGCTCAATAGCTATGTGCTTATGATCATAGAAAATATTTTACAAAATGAACTCCAAGAAATGGAAACCACAGATTTTTGTTGTGCTGTTGCTGTTGTCTTTTTCTTTTGTCATTTCTTAGTTTGTCTTTGGGAGGGCAAAGGGGGGCACAGACCAAGTAGGAAAAAAGATGAACAAACACAACATTGGTGTTCACTAGACACTTTATAGAAAAAGAACTGTACATTTTGTGGGTGCGGACGGGAGGGAAAAACTGGGAGAGAGCCACAGAAAGGGTGACATGGTTCAAAAGAAATGTGCTCGTTACCTGACCTACGTAATTGTAACCCCTCTGTACATCATCTCTAATAGAGCAATAAAATATGTATGTTTAAAGTCAAAATTTCAAGCTATCGTCGCTATCATTTCTAAAAGGATTTAAAAAAAAAGCAAACTGAAAATCAGAGCATGTCACTCCTGCTCTTGCTAAAAATGTCCAGTGATTTCCTGTTGCCTTCCACTTAATCTGTCTTTAGAACCTTCAATTTCCACTCTCCAATTATAGTAACACCCAGCTCCTCACTCCTATGACATAAAGTAAGGATTACCACTAATCATACCTGGAGCTTTTGGTTATTATAGCTGAGTGGTCCTCTAGATTGGAAGGCTATGAGTGCAGAGGAAACCATGGAAACGCATTGATTTTTTTTTTTAACCATACTCACCTTCTTATTTTGTCATCCTGGAGAAAAGCTCTTCTTTTTATCTGGTAAACTTGTTCGTTCTACTTAAAGCATCACTCTGATTTGTAAACCTGCCTAACACCTACAACGGTTCACAATCATGACCCATAATTCTAAAGTCTTTGTGTTTCTATGGTAGCAATTGTGACTGTAATTAAGCCAGGGCATTGCCATATCTTCCACAACAAGCAGGTCTGTGGGCAAGCAGGTTGGTCCTCTTTTACTTAGCTTTGTGCCTGTGGTGTCTGAAATGCAGCCAACTGACTAGTGAAAAGATGGTTTTATAAAACAAGGGCAAATCCTTTTACAAAAGGAAGCATTATTTTTTGTCATACAAATTCCCATCCTCCCATTCATCTGGTTTATTAGAGCAGG
The DNA here is from genome assembly GCF_000151885.1 of Dipodomys ordii. Lineage (NCBI taxonomy): Eukaryota > Metazoa > Chordata > Mammalia > Rodentia > Heteromyidae > Dipodomys > Dipodomys ordii. Next base: position 4,868,116 of record NW_012267318.1, read on the forward strand.
CTATTTCTCTGTTAGATTTGCTTTAATTGGAGTGCAATAGTATGTTGTGTGGTTTTACAGAGGGCATCAGGAAAATTCAGATGTTTTCATGTCTGTGACTTATCTACCAGAATGCCAACAATAACTAAGGAAAGGGATGGAGAAAAATATGAAAACCTCAGGATTCAGCCTAATTTGTGATTGATTTTCAACCACTGCTTTTTAACAGACTAGAAACAGTCTAATAAAATTGTGTGGATTGTGTTTCTCTCCCTAGTCCTTAAGGAGGTAGCATTATTTATGGCCTTAGGAGCTGGAGGCTCCACATGCTTCTAGCAAGGAAATCCTTGCTCAGCTTTTCTAAGATGTCAGGTGTCAGCGTTTGCCTGTCATCAAGTCAGGTTCTTGGACAAGCTGCCAAACACCCCCAAATTCTCTCCTAATAAGAGGCATCCTTGCTTCCCAAACCAAAAGAGCCTTTTACTTTGGTAAACATTCTTAAGCATCTTGTGTGTGTTCAAGATAACTAATTATCATGAAATCTTCCTTAGAGAAACATGGATACACTCTTTTATATCCTTCTCCCACATGCAAAGGGAAGCAACACAGGTTTCACCGCCTGCTGACAAATTTAATATGTATACCCTATAGGAAATCTAGCATTCTTAAAACTTGCTCTGCACCACTCCCTCCACCTAATTATAAAGCAATGGCATATAGTTTAGATGGCTCCTTCTCTATCTTCCATCCTTCCCTCTTTTCTTTTTAGACAATATTGTACCTTATTTTAAAAGCTATTTAGGAGGCCCCAGCTGCCATCACCTTGATGCTACATTTCAAAACCAGATTAGAACAAGTGTTGTAGTAAGCCAGGGTACATGGAGTTTAACCATGGTACTGCCCTGTAGTATCAGAGGCAACATAAAAGATACTTTGCTGCTGGGTCCTGTGAATTAGCTAAAATTCCCCCAACTTTGTATCTGTGACCTTTGATCTGAGCTATTGTCTGAGGCAGTCCCTTTGCAATCACCTTGTGTGTGGGAGAAAAGAGAAAATCTAGGTAAGCATCCTCTGTGGAAAACACATGTCTTCCTGTCACCTCAAAGAAAACAGCCCAGAGCTCAGGAGATCACCATGCCCCTATTCTGCTCCACTAATAAAGTCATAACTTCTCTGGAACTCCTCCAGAGATAAAGACTGAACTAATGATGAATCATGTCACTCATGAAACTTGGGACTGTTTTAATGTTTTGCTTGCTCTGCCCTCAATTCTCCCTATTTAACCTGAAGCCAATATGTATACTTCTGAAGGTGGCTGAAGATGTACTGAAGTACTGTCTTCCCATGGCTGCCATGGCACAAATCTCCTCTCTCTGCCCTAAACAATGTCTCTTTATTTGACATATGGGGGCGAGCGGCCTGGAGTCTAAAACATCTAATTTTGAAAGAATTTACTTTGCACCATCATTTTAGGTTTCTAAGATGTAGAACCAGAATTCTAATACCCTATGGTTGATGTGAAGATTTCTTAGCTAGAACAGAAATTCACTTTGGAAGCAACAAGCCTTTGAAGTGTGCTTCCATCTACTTGTGGAAGACATGGTACCCACTGGGAGGGACCATAGCAGGAGGGTTTGCCTACTTCTGTGGTCTAAATAGTTCCATCATGGTTGCTTTCAATCCAGCACTGGCTTAACATTCCATCTTCAGAACTCTTGAAATCAACTATTTGTTCTTAAGGTAAGTGTGTTACAATATGCTATGCATAAACTTCAGGCTCTGGGTCATTTTAAAAATTAGATTATTGTAAAAATAGTATACTAAAATATGAAATCTGCCATTTTTATTGTGACAGAAAACCTCCCCCCCCCACCCCACATCCCTCAAGGAGAGTTATTGTTCCTTCTTCTATTATTATATCTACCATTTTCCAGGTGTGGATACCATAACTGCTGAAGAAATACACGGCAGTAAATTTTTTTGTCAGTCTTGGGGCTTAAACTCAGGGTCTGAGTGCTGTCCCCTGAGCTTTTCTTTTGCTCAAGGCTAGTAGTGCTCTACCACTTAGAGACACAGCTCCACTTCTGGTTTTCTTTGGTTAATGGGAGATGAATCTCACAGGCTTTCCTGTTCCAGCTGGTTTTGAACCATGATCCTCAGATCTCAGCCTCCTGAGTAGCTAGAATTACAGGTGGGAGTCACCAGCACCTGACAGTATGTTGATTTTTTAAGCAGATTTGCATATCATTCTATTTTACAACAACTTACAAAATTACATTTATTATGACCATCCAGTTAGAATTAAATGGCTGCAGTACTATCTTCGCAGCTAATGATTTTAAGTGAAGCATAGGAAAATAATAATTATTGCAGTTGCTAAATGGTGCCTCCTCAGGCCTTCATTGTACGACATGTAATCATTATCCTCCACATCATACAGTGGGATGGTGAAGCTTCAGTACACAGCGGGCAGATGGTAGAGCAGGAACACAACCTTTGGCAGCCTGAGCTCTTTACTCCCGAAGATCAGTAGCTCTGATAGTAAACTATCTGTGACCCATCTTCAGCATAGCACTGATGTAAGGTTTTAAATGCAGTTATGTCCTATTTCTTGACTTTACAGCAGGAACCCTTCTTGAAAATTTCTGTTCATGAAGGGCGGTTCTCTTAATGGCTTAGGTATTCAGCTCATCATCCAGTTTTAATTTAACTATTTTTTTTCTGTGTGGTAATTACAGACTCTCATGCACTGAATAAGTAGTAGAATAGAGCACTTCTTATAAGATAGCTTTAATAAACGTTACAGAAAAATCCTATGACATAAATGAGCAAGTCTTGTGACACTAACTTGTACAGTGAGATAACAGAGAAGCCTTATTTTGAAGGATCACATTTGGAGTCTTTATTAAATGGCCAGAGACTGCATGGTAGACTCCTGTCTCAAAGGCCAGCAGCTAGCAAATACACTTGACTCTGTTAGGAAACTGAGCCATGAAGGCAGGAGAGGAAAGAAAGAACAAAAAGAAAACCAACAAACCAGTTCCAATGGAGAGCTGAATTGGGACACCATGGTGATGGGAGAAGAACCAGAAGCCAGGAGATAGGACACAAACAGGACACAAACATGGAGACTCATGTCATAGTGTCCTGGTGCCTGAGTTGCTCTGGGCTTAAATAGGGGCAGGTCAGGGGGCAAGGTCACAGGAAACTGGAGTCCCAGGCACTAGACTGACAGGTGTAGTAACCTATCATCCAATTCCCGGTCCCTACTTCCAAGGATTCATGCATACCCATCACCTGGGAGGCAGGGCCTTCACTTTCCACCACCATGAAGACAAAATGCCAGCTATTACCATGTGACCAAAATGGCACTGGCCAGACCCAATCTCCCTACTTCAAACTGTCCATGTGATACTTTTGTCATTTCCCCTAAATAAAGTTCTTTCTTTTAAAGTTTGATTTTCATATTTTTGTGTGAATATCTTACAAATAGGCCTTGATGTGTTTTCCTTTGCTATACCAAGAATAAAAGAAGAATAAAAAGTTTAACATTAGCTAGATGTTGGTGGCTCACCTAGCTACTTAAGAGTTTGAGATCTGAGGATCCAGGTTTGAAGCTAACTCAAGCAGGAGACTCTGAGACTTTTGTCTCCAATTAACCACCAAAACTGAAAGTGGAAGAGTGGCTTAAGTGATAGAGCAGCAGCCTTGAGTGAAAAAGTTAAGGAATAGTGCCCTGCCCTTGAGTACAAGCCCTCACACTGGCACTAAATAATAAATAAGTAAAGTTTAGCATTAAGTGACCATTAGACCTAAGAGGAACATTATTCATAGCATAGCATGAATCTGGGAGAAAGTCTGTTTTAAAAAAAAATAATCACAGGGAACAAACATAGAAGAATACAGGCCAGAACTAATGCTTATAGCAAAGCAAATGCTATGATAGAATAAGCTGCATTTCAGTTCTCCCAGGGGGCACAGTTGGGACTGAAACATAACCAGATTGCATTTAGATGTGTTTTATTTCATTAGCTTCTGTAAGGGAAGAATTCTGCTATGTGGAAGTCTGTATTATCATGGTATACTGTGCCCTGTTTTGGATATAAAAATGGAAGAAATTGGGAAGGGAAGGATACATGAGGCCTGTGGGAGGAGTCTATACAACTTTCTAATTGAGTAAGATGATCCCAGAGTTCTTCCCCAGTGCATACTAGTGCAGGTATTTCCTCAACTATCCATTTCCTGTCTTCCAGTGTAAACATGATTCATGGGTCCATCCACAAGTAGCCATTGTTCCAATAGCTTGAGTTGACCTGTGACCTATCAATACCTGCTGTGTACAAGGAAGAAACAGCAGGGGTAGATTCTGCTGGCATTTTAAAAGATTGTATCTTGATGGTTTCCACCTCCTCCCTTGCTCTGTCATTTAACAATCCTATGATATATATGATTCAACAATCCTAAAAGGCTGGAAATGTGTCTTAGAGGTAGAGTGCTTGCCTAGCATGCATGAAGCCTTGGGTTCAATTCCTCAGTCCACATACCCAGAAAAATCTGGAAGTGGTGCTGTGGCTTCAGTGGTAGAGTGCTAGCCTTGAGCAAAAGAAGCTCAGAGACAGTGCCCAGGCCCTGAGGTCAAGCCCCAGGACTGGCAGAACAAAATTGTAACAGTTTCATATGATGGCTGCATAAGTTTAGAGTTGTGAAACACCTTCATTTATTTCTGGAAGTAATCAATAGTAAAGAAAAAATACTAAGAGAGAAATACACCATCCAGTTTATGCTATCAGATACTTTTTCTTCATTTAAACCTTGAGGTTCAGAAAAGCTTGATTATCTGCTTATCAAAATAAATGACAACTATAATTAAGCATCCATCATTTGAAAACCTTTCAATTCTAAATGAACAATCAAAGTGAGAAATTATAAGTAAATACAAATGTGCTAACTTAAGGCTTTCTGATTTAGTTTGACACAAAGGCAATGTAAGTGACAATTCAGCTAAAATCAAGTTGTAAAACATTTCTAGTCATAGAAGAGGAGTTCAAGTGATAACTGCATTTCTCTTTTCATTCTTCACTTTATTTAGCTTTTCTCATTTTAATTTTTCTCAAGGTAATATATGCATAAAAATAAAATAATAAATGAGCCTGTGCCAGTGGCTCATGCATATAAGCTTAGCTACTCAGGAGGTTGAGATCTGAAAGTGAGATTTGGATTCAGCCCTGGCAGACAAATCAGAGAGACTTGTATCTCCAATTAACCAACAAAAGGCAAGAAGTGAATTTAGTGCTTCATAAAGTCCTAATGCATGAACATATGAGTGAAGGTTTATGCCCTGGCCTGCCCATATTTCAGTTTCCAAAGACAGACACTTTTAACAGTTTTTGTTAAGGTGGTATTTCCCTAGACTTTAAATTTATACTTTTATATCACTGTTTCTTTATTTCCACACTTAGCATACTTGTATTGACTTGTATTGATGAGATTTTCCTCCATAATGTATCCAAGTTTCTGTCTTTCCATTCCAATTTTTGACAGTTATTTTAGTCCTGTCATTTGCCTTTGTAACTTTAAATGTCATATTTAAATTTCTATTTCTTCTTTTGCCAATGTTAGTTATTATACCCTAACTTCCAACTATGTTACAGGATGTGTGTATCTACATTCCTCCATTCTTATCTACATTCCTCTTTGGTAATGGGACTGTTGGTATTGTGTATTCTGTTTTGTAACTGTTGCAGTCTTGAGAATTTATCAAGGAGTTATCTCTGACAGTTGAAATATAATAAATATGTATACATAGGGTGACTACTTACATTTTGTGTATTGCCAGGCAAAACAGGGTCTCAGGCTTGTTCTTCTCCATAGGTAAGTGACTTGACCACATGTCACTTGAAGAAGACCACAAGGTGAAATTCTCTCTTTCTCTGTCTCTTTCTGTCTCTGTCTCTCTCCCACTCTCTCGATATCTCACTCTCTTCCTTTTAATTTTGCTTCCTTGTTTTTGTGCTGGTATTGGAGCTTGAATTCCTGAACCTGTGGTATTTCTCAGTAGAGCTAAAGTTCTACCACTGGAGTTACATCTCCAGGATACCATTTGTGCTGATTGAGTCTAAAAGGACATTTCTGCCTGGCATTGGTTCAAACCTTGATCTTTCATATCTCAGCATGCTGAGTAGCTAGGATTATAGGCATAAGCCACTGATACCTGGTAAATTTTATTTTATGTATGTTTATGTATATGTTTATCTTTTATCTTCCTCTGACATGAGGCCTTTTCTTCCAAACCTAGCTTAAGTTGTTTAACATGATAATTTACTTTAACATGATAATCTCCAGTTGCATCTATTTCCCTGCAAACAACATAACAATGTAACTTTATTCTTCTCTATGACTGAATAATACTCCATGATATGTGTGTGTATACACTTTATTGTTTCTTGATCTTTCATCAGTTATAGAGCATTTAGGCTGTCTCCATACATTTGCTATTTTAAATAGTGCTGTACTGAACATAAGTGTGAAGGTGCCTTTTTTAAATCCTGACTTACATTCTCTCAGGTACATACTCAATAGTAGTGACACTTGGCCATATGGAATTTCTAATGTTACTTTTTTGAGGGTCTTCCATACTGATTTCTATAGGGGTTGAGTTAGTTACATTCCCACCAACAATATGTAAATGTTCCTTTCCTCACATCCTCCCCAGTGTTTATAGTTATTTGTATTCTCAATGGTGGCTGTTCTGACTAGAAATATTTGGAACCTTAATCATTTAGAGCATTTCCTTTAGGACCAGGGAGTTGAGCATTTCTTCATGTATTTATTGGCAATTCATAGTTCTTTTAGGCTGTCTTTTTAGCCTGGTTACTACTGCCTTTGCTGTGTAGAAGATTTGATACAATCCCATTTGTGAACCTTTGCTCCTATTTGCTAAGCTATTGGAATTCTATTCAGGAAATTATGTCCCATGCCTGTAAGCTCTTAGCATTTTCCCCTATTCATCCTTGTAGTAGTTTCAAAGGTTTAGAATAAAATATCTTAATCCCTGATTCAGGGCTCACCAACACCAAACTCTTCTTTACTTCTAGGGTCTGTTGAATATTGTTTTGCAGCTGTTTTGCAGTCAGATGAGGCCCTGTGAGTTGTTTTGCTCCATGTTCAGTGAGAAGAAATGAGGCAGTGCTTATGGAAAAAACAGCAAAAGTCCTCTGGAGATTGTCTGGGTCTCCTCTACATGCTGAAATGATGACATCAGAGTATCTAAACAGGTTGGGTCAAAGAATTGGTACATGGAGGAAAGCTGCTTTAGAGAGTCAGTCAAGACCCATGGTGGTCTTGGCATGCATAAAATCTTTGAATTTAAAAAGTGCTGGTGAAATTCTGCAGCTGTTGAACACACCTACACAGTCCAGGTGATCTTCATTAATACACCATTTTAAAGCTTGAGGGCTGGGCCCTGGTGGCTTACACCTGTAAACCTAGGTACCCAGGAGACTGAGATCTGAGCATCAAAGTTCAAAGCCAGCCTGAGGAGTAAAGTCCAGGAGACCTATATATCCAATTAACCACCAGACAACCGGAAATGGTGCTGTGGCTCAAAGTGGTAGCTCAATAGCCTTGAGCAAAAGAGTTCAGGGACAGAGCCCAGGCCACAAGTTGAAGTCCCATAATCTTTACATTTCTGGTGTTAAATTTAGAGTATTGAGTAGTTATATAAGACTAAGATCACCCAAGCAGTGGAACAGCTAGGACTAAAATCCTTTTTCCAGGTTTCTCTGTGCTACATTACTCTGTATATTGATCTTCTTCCATCCATGACTACTTTGAAGGATTCCTGTAAAACAGAGAAAGATAACCTCAGTGCCTACCGTAAGAACTTTCCCACAGTGGATGACTTAAAAAGTGATAACGTTTAGTTTTTGTAAAACCAATAGCTAGTCTTCCGTACTTCTGACTGTGCCAAGCATGCTGATTAATGTCCTTTAATTCTGAACCAATATTAAACTAGGAATTGATAATGTGTCTCAATTTTGGAACACTTACATTTTTATAGCTTAGATGGCTGGCACAGAATCTATGTTTCACTCCATTCCCAGCTATTTAATATAAGAGAAATGTCAATTCATTTTTCAAATGATGACAGGAAATTCATTTCCTTTTTGTCTCTGGGTTTATTTTTTTTTGCCTACAGAAATCTTGTGAACTTATAAAAGCAGAAGTTAAAAATCATTTTTCATCAACTCTTCATGCTTCTCTATTTTGGGTCTCTTCTTATCTTTATCCTGGTATGTGTCATTCGTGGTGTTCCCCTTTTCTTTGTGAATGGAGTATTATCACATCATTTCATAGGCCTTGTGGCAGGTTAAGATAACTTCCAGATCTTATATAATTCAAACATACCAGCATACATTCAACTATTACTAGAAATACACAGTACCTTCAGTTTTGCAAGATTTTTAGAGCCAGATGCTGGTGGCTCACTCCTGTCATCCTAGCTACTCAGGAAGCTGAGACTGAGGATCTCAGTTCAAAGCCAGCTGGGGCAGATGAATCTGTGAGATTCTCATTTGAGATTAATCACCAGAAACCCAGAAGTGGTGCTGTGGTTCAAAGTGGTAGAGTGATAGCCTTGACCAAAAGAGTTCATGGATAGTGTCCAGGCCCTAAGTTCAAGCTTCAAGACTGACCAAAAAAATTAAAAAATAAAGTTCATTCAGTCTAGTTGAACCCAAATTCTCATGGAAACAAATAGCTTGAGGTACTTTTAAGAAGTCCTAGTCCTTAACCTACTATTAACTTTTTTTCTTTTTGTAAAAAAAAAAATTCTTTATATACTTCCATATGCCCTAGATGAATTTTCTTACTAGGTCTTTTCAATCTGCAATCTAGTTTTGGAACTATTAAGGTTCTGTTCTACTTAACTCTTGATTCTTCCGTACAATCTCTCTAACTGATTCTTTGTTCTTTTCTTCTTTTCAATTATATATATTTGTACATAATATAATATATAATGTTATATACATGTGTGTACATAATATAATATATATAATATATAAGTGGGTTACATAAAGTAGGATATACATATATATCCCACTTTAATACTATTATCCACTGCATTAGCAATTGTGTTCCTTTATCTGCATCTTCATATTAGCTATAAAGATGAAACACAAAAATGTATTTATTCCTAAAATATTGAAGGAAGGAGACTCCCTATTTCTGGAAGGATCAAGGACATGCATACATATGTAATAATACAGCAATCTCCTTAGATTGTCACTGGTAATTGGAAATGCGTATTGAATACAAAACACTTTTTTCTGTGAACATATTTACCATTATTCCTAACTCCTACTTTTAAGATTTATAGCAACAGCACTTAAAATTAAGGTCAAAGCTATTTTGGACTCATTCATTACATCTCCTTTGACAATTGAAGACATCCTCTAGACATCCTCTAGAACTTATTAACAATTGTCCTTAGAAATTCAACATAAGCAAGTAGGCTGTCTTGAAAAATCACAGCCTTATTCATACTAGCCAACCAGTAAACATCACATCAAATATCTGTCAACAGAAGATGAATAAGAAGTTACAATACATCCCAGCACTGGAATATTACTCATCTATCAGAAGGAGCAACTACAGAGATATTTCTCAACAATATTTTGTTGTGGGAAAGAAGGACGATTCTGTCTATATGATTTCTAAGAGGCAAAAAAAAATCTGCTGATAGAAGACAAAGTTAATGCCTTGTCATGAGGGAGAATAGATGAAGCCAAAAGGAACTTTAAAGATGAATAGAAGGCCTCTGCGTCTTGATTTTAGACTTAGATGGTGTTACATAAGTGTAAAAACTTAAGACTTATCTACAATTCAAAGATACTGTGAATAGTCTATTACACAATTCATATACAAACTTCATAGTATCTATGAATTATTATGCCTCATTAATAGCAACGGATCAAAACAATTTAATATACAAATTTGGAAAAATCTGAATCAGAGATAAAAATTAGTGATATATTTGATATAGTATGACCTTTATGAACTGCTTATATGAGCGTACAATTTGATTAGAACAATATATATGGAGGCTTCATACACCATTTTCCTCTCCTAAAAAGAGAATAGTTTTGCATGGGGTTGGAGGAAGGTAAGGTATTGTTAGGCTTCTACTGTTATTTGGTCACCACATTAGTTTTAGGGACACCAGGATTCAACTCAAGTATAGAAACTACATTGGGCAGACAATTGGCAAAGCCAAATCATGATAGAGATGAAATGGATGCACATCTCTACCACAGCTACATAGACACACTCTGTCACTCTCCACAAGAACTGGATAAACCTTAGGCTAATATATGAAAACCTGGACAGGTATTTGAACTATTATCTTACTGTCTTCACCTCAATCACAACATACATATGAGCTGGTATTTAGTATGTTGATGATCCCAAATAACGGAACCTATATGTGCTTGTCTTGTAACTCTGAAGTCCTCTCCCACTCTGACATTGAGGTTAACCTTGAGATTTGTTTTGACTGAACAGAAAGAAAATAGCAAATGTGATGCAAGGAGAGGTGTGAAAGGTACTTTTGTGACTCTACTTGCTTTCTTAAACTCTGTATTCAGCTATGAGAGCAAATTTGTTACTTGATTGGAAAACCGGAGGCACCTAGAGAATGGTTGAAGGTGCTCTAGTTAAAAACCAGTCAGCTTCCAGAAGCAGCATTACCTAGTTGACCTGAAGTTGACCATAAGCGCATGAGGAAGCCCAGTATAAAACAGAACTGTCCAATTGAGTCCAGCCTGAATTGTTATTTATTCTACAGAATCATGCAATAAAACTGGTAAGTTAATCATACCAGTTTGCTTTGCACTAACAGTTAATTGATGTACAATAGCATATATGTATTCACCTCCCTCTTTAAAGAAGAGAAGAAAAATTATAGTGCCTGTAAAGAGATGGGGTTCAAAGGAATTATGGAGGATATGTCATTTTAAAATACATTTACCAAGCCCGGCGCTGTGGCTCACACCTATAATCCTAGCTACTTAGGAGGCTGAGATCTGAGGGTTGTAGTTTGAAGCCAGCCCAGGCAGAAAACTTCCCTGTGAGACTTCTATCTCCAATTAACCACTCTAAAACTCAAAGTGGTGCTGTGTTTAAGTGGTAGAGTACTAGCCTTAATCATAAAGAGGTTCAGGGACAGCTCCCAGGCTCCAAGTTCAAGCTTCACAACTGACAAAACAAATTTTACAAAAGAAGTTACTAGTTTTTAGAGAACAACTGAATATACATTTTCAGCAATGAAATGAAAAGGCATTGATAAAGAATAACACAACAATTCAAAAGGCACAAAAAAACATAATTACCCAACTGAAAACTGACAACATATGCATAGATTCAATACTGAAAAAAAATTCAATCTTGCATAAGAAATTATTTTTTGGAAATAGAATAATAGTAAAAAGAAAAAAGAAGCTTCAATTAAAGCCGTCTAAATTAAAAATTGTCAAGATTTCTAGAAAGATCCGTGCATTGGTGGCTCATGCCTGTAATCCTAGCTTATTCAGGAGGCTGAGATTTGTGGGTCTTGGTTCAAAGTCAACCTGGATAGAAAAGATCATGTGATTCTTATTTCCAATTATCCAGCAAAAAGCCAGAAGTGGGAATGTAGTCTGAATTGTAGAGCACCAGACTTTAGTAGAAAAAGTCAAAAGAGCACTTCAGGCCCTGAGTTCAAGCCCCAGTACTAGCACTTCCCACCAAAAAATGTTATCCATACTTCCTGATCTAAGTAAATAAGACATAAGTCTAAACATTAAAACCATGCTCTGTTGTGAGGAAACTGTGAGGGACTGATGCAAAAATGTATTCTGTTAGACATTTCAAAGATTAAATAAGATTATAAGAGCTCTTAGCAGAAAAAGTTCATATTACCCACAAGGAAAAACAAATTAATTTGGACTCAAGAGTGCTTCTCAAAATTAATACTAGAGGACACTGGAGCAAGATATGAAACTCCTAGAGATAGAGAGTCTGAAGTTTGCATTTAAAGATCACAGAAAGCCATGTATAGATGTTCAGTGCAGAAAATAGAGTTTTTAAAGGACAAAGAAGAGCTTGAGAATGAAGAATAAAATTGGCTAGAAAGAATTAGCAAGGAATCCAGGAAAAATACAGTAATAGATATAGTTGTTGTTTTTTAGTATTCACATGATTGATTTCATGTACTTTTTTCTAACTTGAAGCCATTATAAGTCAATAGGGTGTTTATTATGGTCACTGAGAATGGAAAGGGAATATATATTTGCAATCAAAAGCCCCAAAGAATCAATTTTATTGGAGTTAATAGGGTCCTCTAGGGTAATAGTGTATGTGTACATGTGTATGTGTGTGTGTGTGGTATATATGTATAAATATATATGTGCATCTATATTTTTGGCTTATGCAGTATGGGGCACAGAGTTCTCAGCATCTGCAGACACAAGTTGCTGACACTGTTAGTCCCACTGTGAATTTGAAGGCAGTAGAGAGGCACAGAGAGAATTTCCCTTACTCACCTTTTCTTTGTTTCTTCAGGTTCTTTATGTAGTCTCATGATTCCAAGGAAAATCTCACCCAGAAAACCCTCACTGACATGTTTAACCAAAACTCTGGGTACTGTGGCCCAGATGACACATTAATTAATCATCACATAGAAACCCTGAAATCGAATTAAGTGAATGAATAACTTCTATGATAACGTTTTTTTCTTAATCCAAGTAAACTAGAAAGCAACATGTTCACATGCAAAATTTATTCCAGAAATAATTAAGAAAAACTTTCTGTATATTAATACTAGAAAAGAAATATCAGGTCAAGGAAAAAAACATCAAAGCTAATGACACAGACTGAGTAGTGTTGATCATGTGAGATAGGCAACCTCAAATTCATTATTCTCTCATTTCTATATTGCCAAAACATACATGTGTCTCTCTAAAATTTAAGCATTGCAAACAATCTCCAACATAGCAGTACTGGGAGATGGGGCCTTTAGGAAGTACTTGGCCCTGAGCAGATTAATGGTATTATAAAACCAGCTGGCAGATCTCTCAACTGCTCTTCAACTTAGTATTAGAATGCCTAGCTAAGGCAATAAAGCAAGATACAAACATAAAGGGGATTCAACTAGGGAAAGATGAAGTAAACCTCTCCCTCTTTGCAGATGACATGATCTTGTATTTAAAGAACCCCATGGACTCCAATCCCAAGTTACTTGAGCTGATCTGAAACTTTGACAAAGTAGCAGAGAATAAAATTAACCCTCAAGTATCAATGGCTTTTCTGTATGCCAATAATGAGAAGAGAACAGCTGAAATCAGGAAAGCAACTCCTTTTGTAATAGCCCCCCCTCCAAATAAAATATCTAGGAATTAACCAAAGAAGTAGAGGATCTCTATGATGAAAACTTTAAAAACCTGAAAGAGGAAATTAAAGCAGAACTAAAGAAATGGAAAAACTTCCTGTGCTCCTGGATTGGGAGGATTAACATGGCAATACTGCCAAAGGCTATCTAAAGATTCAATGTAATATCCATCAATATCCCAACTTCATTCTTCAATGAAATAGAAGAAGCAATCCAAAAATTCATATGGAACAACAAAACACCCCAAGCAGCAAAAACGATCCTTAGCAGAAAGAACAGTGCTGGAGGAATATCAATAACAAACATCAAACTCTACTATAAAGCTATAGTAAACAAAACAGCTTGGTATTGGCACAAAAACAGACCTGATGACCAATGGAATAGAATTGAAAACCCAGAAATGAACCCACAGATTGATAGCCACCTAATCTTTGATAAAGGAGCTAAAAAATAGAATGGAAGAAAGATAGCCTCTTCAGTAAATGGTGTCGGCAAAATTGGTTAAACAACAGTATTAAAATTAAGGCTAGCTCCTTATATATTACCCTGTACCACAATCAACTCCAAATGGATCAAAGACCTAAAGTCAAAGCAGACACTCTGAAAACATTACAGGAAGGAATAGGAGAAACTCCAGGGCTCCTTGGCACAGGCCGAATTTTCTTAATAAAAACCCAGAAACACAACAAATCAAAGAAAGGTTGGACAAATGGGATTGCATAAAATTGCAGAGCTTCTGCATGGCAAAGGACATAGCTAGCAAGATCAATAGAAAGCCCACGGATTGGGATAAAATCTTCACTAGCCATACAATGGACAAGGGTCTCATAGCCAAAATATACTTAGAATTCAAAAAATTAAATCCCTCAAACAACAAATCCTCAAAGAAACCACTGCCTGATAAATAAGTGGGCTAAAGAATTAAAGAAAGACTTCTCTGAAGAGGAAAGAAGGATAGCCAATAAACACAGGAAGAAATGCTCAACCTCCCTAGCCATAAAAGAAATACAAATGTAAACAACATTGAGATTCCACCTCACCCCAGTTAGAATGGCTATAATCAAGATGCTGGAGGGGATGTGGCCAAAAGGGAACCCTACTGCATTGTTGGTGGGAGTGTAAACTTGTTCAACCACTTTGGAAAGCAGTATGGAGGGTTCCTCAAAAGACTCCACATAGAGCTCCCCTATGACCCAACAATCCCATTTTTAGGCATTTATCCAAATGATCACAAACAAGACCATACTAAGGCTACCAGCACAACTATGCTGATCACAGCATTATTTACCATAGCTAAGATATGAAACCCACCCAGATGCCCCTCAGTAAATGAATGGATTAAGAAAATGAATTCAATGCCTCCATCAGAAAAATTGACATTGCCCCATTTGTTAGGAAATGGAAAGACCTGGAAAAATTGTATTAAATGAAGTAAACCAGGCCCAAAGAAACATAGGTCCCACGGTTTCCCTATATGTATAGGCCAAGCTAAAAAGGTCAAAAGCTATGTATATATGAACTATGTGATTTTTTTTTTGTTTCTTTGTTATGTTCCTCCCTCATGGTATAACCCCTGTTTTCACTGTATTTGATGTCAGTGCCCTGCATCTTGTATATATACTTGTCTACTTTGGGGAGGGAAGGTTAAAAACAAAATGCTTAAATAGGTTTACAGGTTGACCCATTGTAACAATAAGATATACAATATACTATATCGAAAATGTACTTCACAACTTGTGTAGGGGAGGGAAGGAGGAGTTGGAAAGGTGGAGAGAAAAGGGATGGTAGGGGAAAAACAAAGGAGGAGGCAACAATGCTCGATAGGAAATGTACTCATTACCTTACTCATGTAACTGTAACCCCTCTGTACACTATTTTTACAATAAAAATGTATTTTTAAAAATTGGTCTAAACACTTAAAGAGAAACTTCTCTGAAGAGAAAATAAGAATGGCTAATAGACACATGAAGAAATGCTCAACTTCTTTGGCCATAAAAATATGCAAATCAAAACAACATTGAGATTCCACTTCACTCCAGTTAGAATGGCTAAGTCAAAAGACTCCACATAGAGCTCCCCTATGACCCAGCAATCCCACTTCTGGGCATTTACCCAAATGATCACAAAGCTATGAGCAGAACTATGTTTATCACAGCATTATTTACCTATCACCAACTCATGAGCCTAAGATATGGAACCAACCCAGATGCCCCTCAGTAGATGAATGGATCAAGAAAATATATATTTATACAATGGAATTCTATGCTTCCATTGAAAAGAATGACATCACCCTGTTTGTAAGGAAATGGAAAGACTTGGAAAAAATCATATTAAGTGAAGTATTCAGACCCAAAGAAACATAGGTTCCATTGTTTCCCTTATTTGCAATAATTAGTATATGTCTAGGATAATCTTAGATGAGCAGAATAGTTCAATAGCTATGTACATATGCTCATATAAGATGATGCTAAGTGAAATGAACTCCAAGACATGGACACAAGAGGTTCTTCTTTTTTGTTGTTGTTTTTAATGTACTATGTGATTTTTCAGTTTCGTTTTTTTGTTATTTTACTTTTTGTGTTTTTCCTCCTTGTTGCTGTTTTATATATATATATATACATATACATATAATACCTTTTTTATTGTAAAAATACTGTACAGAGGCATTACAGTTACATGAGCAAGGTAATGAGTACATTTCCTATCAAGCATTGCTACCTCCTCCTTTGTTTTTCCCCTACCCTCCCTTCCTTCCCACCTTCATAACTATACTTCCTCTCCTCCCCCTGTCTAAATTGTAAAGTTTATTTTTCAACATTGTTACATTGTTGAATTTTTACAATGGCTCAACCTGTATCCCTATTTGAGCATTTTGTTTTTTCCCTTCCCCTTCTCAAGTTAGAGAAGTGTATATACAAGATGCCGGTGGCTCATGCCTGTAATCCTAGCTACTCAGGAGGCTGAGATCTGAGGATCGTGGTTCAAAGCCAGCCCAGGCAGGAAAATCCGAAAAACTCTTATCTCCAATAAATCACCAGAAAACCAGAAGTAGTGGTGTGCTTGCCTTGAGCTGAAGAGCTGAGGGACAGTGCCCAGGCCCACAGTTCAAGCCCCAGGACAGACCAAAAAAAAAAAAGATGCAGGGTACCTACATCAAATACAGTGAAAACAGGAGTTGTACCCTGGGGGAGGAACATACAAAGAAACAAAAAAAAATCACATGGTACATTATACATACGTTAGGAACAATAGCAAGAAAGAAAAACCCACTGTGTCCCTATCTTGGGATTCATTTAGCTTAACATCATCTTATCTGGTCATATGCACATAGCTTTTACCTTTACTGCTTGTTTCTGTTTCTTTTGTGTGTTATTCCCCCTATAGTATATCCCCTGTTGTCAACTGTATTTGATTTTGGTACCCTGGTATTGTATATACATTTATTTGAATTAGGGAAGGGAAGAGAACAACAGAATGGTGAGACAAAGGACAAGGGGGAACCAATGCAACAGTGATATATATACAAGACAATGTGTTGGAAATAATCTGTACAATTTGGGGGAGTAGAGGGAAGAGAAACTAGGGAAGATGAGGGAAAGGGTACCAAGTGTGACAAGAAAAGTACATATTACCTTATTTATGTAACTGTAACCCCTCTGTACATCACCTTGACAATAAAATACAAATAAAAAATAAAACCAGCTTGCAGCCAGCATCAGGTGATCAGCCTTGAGTAAGACAATGGGCAGAGTATTTTACATGTACCTTTATAGTGTGTTTGATATCTCTCAAAAAAAAAGTCCCCTTTACTGTTCCAAAATTTCATAGTTGTTCTTTGTTTATCATTCCTGAAGGATTTTGGAGTGAAGATGCTATAGTTTATTAGATTAGATTTTCAACCAAGAATGTGGTATGTGTAGTTTTTTTTATTGTGAAAATACTGTGCAGAGGGGTTACAATTACATGGGCAAGATAATGAGTACATTTCTTATCAAGCATTGTAGCCTCCTCCTTTGTTCCCCTTCCCATGGTATGTGTAGTTTTATTTGCCTTAAAATCTCTCAATACTATAATCCTAGCTTCTCAGGAGGCTGAGATCTGAGATTCACGGTTCAAAGCCATCTTGGGCAGGAAAGTCCATGAGATTCATCTCCAACAAACCACCAGAAAACCAGACGTGGAAATGTGACTCAAGTGGTAGAGCCTTGAGCTGAAGAGCTGAGGGACAGCACCAGGCCCACAGTTCAAGCCTCACGACCAACAACAACAACAACAAAAAATCATCTAAGGGCCATGCAATTTTGTTTTAAATTATCTAAGGACCACACAATTCTTAAATTGTTCTCATAGATTTGATGTTTGGGGGTTGTTGGTAAAAAGTATTCTTTCTTTTACATTGTTACTTTTAATCAGTTGATAATCCATATACTTAATCTACTCTGCTACTTTAACAGAATATAGCAAACTATGTGAGTCACAGAGAAAGAACAGAAATTTATTTCTCACCATTCCCAAGGCTGTGCATCGAGAGTGGAGCCAGAACTGAGTGTGAGCCCTTTTGGTATATTCTCACAGGTGGAAGGCAAAGGCTAAGAGAGCATACACCTATCACCAATTCATGAGCCTTGTATTTGGTTGTGTGGTGCTCTACCACTTGAGCCATGACTTCAGCCTAGCTTTTTGCTGGTTATTTTGAAGATAGTCTCACAGACTTTTTTGCCTGGTAGTAGTTTCAAGATCTCATCCTCTTAAGAAGTTTGGATAACAGGTATGAATTACCTGCCTCCTGCTGTTAATGTCTTCTACTTGTAGAAGCTATAAAGCAACTCTCTGAGAACACTTTAGACTCTTTGGCAGCTAAAGATGACCTTGTAACTCAGTTGTTGACTCTTCCTTATTTCTGCATGTGAATGGAAGCTGAACTTGGAGAATCCATTGCTGAACTCGGCAAAGCAAAACGAAAAGAATAATTCTGAGATCCTAATGTGTCTTCACCAGTTGAATCAGCCCTAGGATACCAATTCCTTAACTCTGATGGGGGTGAGGTGGGTGTGGGGAACAATGCTTTCTACATAGGAAGGATTTTGTTACAGTTGAATGCAATCTAAAATGACAAATGATGACATTTAAAATTTAAATTATGCTCTATGTTATAAAAAGACATAACACTATGCAGCAGAAGGGAAATACAGTAACATACCTTATTATATAACTGGATATGGTAATAATTAGGAATGTTAAATCACAAAGAGGAGGAAGAATTATGTGAATTTTTTTTTGTATAACAAGAAAGCTGTATGTAATACCCATTATAATCCAGGATCGAAGGGGCAACATATAAAACATATAAACATTAAAAAAAAACATAAAAAAGGGATCACTTCAACTGTTTTTTTAAAAAAACACTTAAGAAATAGAATACATTTATTTTAAATTTATTCTTAGGCTTCTCAAGTGTAAAATTAAAACCAAAGAAAGGAAAAAGAAAAAGGGCTTCGATAGGCAAGCAGTACAAAGCACCCCCGCTCCCCAGGCCCTTGCATGGAGGTTCTGTATTCCTCATGAGAGCCTGAACAATCCTTTGTTCAGGCCCTAGACATCACATCACCATGACCTTGAGCATTTGCTAAGGTGGGCTCCTGGGCACACTGATCACTGGAAGTCTTGCATATGAACAGTGGACAGATTGGGCCCTAGTACTGAGCCCAGGGCTGGTATACATCCCAGGGGCTAACCAGTACATGTAGAAAGCTGGTGCAGGCTGCATGGAGCCTCTGATTGGGTCTGAGGACTGATACAGCCCACCGGCTATCAAGGATCTCAAGAGTCACATAATCCTCTCTTATGAACCCCTGCATGACACACTCCAGGTGGACTCCTCCACTTGGGACCCCTCCTGTCTAATGGGAGCTCTGTTGTTGAACTTCTTCACGGTTTTACTTTTGTCTGTGCATGCACTTGTTCAGACCATAAAGGCAAATGACCTGATACAGATGTTGCAGTTTTTCAGTATCAAAATTTTTGGAAGAAATCTTAATGAAGGATCTGATTCCTTTGGCTTTATGAGTATACATAAACATTTTGTATGCACATACAAACAAAGATTTAAGAATCAAACAAGACATTAAGAAAAATTTACCTGAATGTAGCAACGGCCACTATACAGAAACACACACAAGCACACACACAGACAGACAGACACACACACACACACACACACACACACACACATGGAGTAAGGAAAAGTAAACAAAAGGCATTTCTGGGGCCTTTTCTTTTCTTTTTTTTTGTCGGTAGTGGGGCTTGAACTCTGGGCCTGGGCACTGTCCCTGAGCTCTTCAGCTCAAGGTGAACACTCTACCACTAGAGCTACAGTACCACTGCCGGTTTTCTGATATCTTATTGAAGATAAGAGTCTCACTGACTTTCCTGCCCAGGCTGGCTTTGAATTATCATCCTCAGATTTCAGCCTCCTGAGTAGGTAAGATTTCAAACATGAGGCACCAACTCTAGGACCATTTCTAAGAGCATTCATAGAAATGTAAATGGACAAAAACAGATGTGTGTTCACATAGCATTCATAATCACAGATATCCAAGATACAACAAAATGAAAAGGCAATTTATGTTTAGCACACCCAAGAATGTACCAAGAGAAACATTATCAGAAACAGTCTTTTGATTGCTGTATCAGTTGTTATTTACATTCGAGTCTTACCATAAATTTGAATTGCAAAATATTATTTTTAATACCAGAACATTATTATACATGTATATTCCAGCAAAAATTATTCTGTATGCATAAGCATGTCTCTCCTGCATATGGTTGGCTACACAGTGGGCTGTGGCAATTAAATGCTCTAGGAATTAATCTCAGTCTTGTAATTTTCAAAGCTAGGACAGGTGGCATGACCAATCTGAGTGTCATGAAGGAATTTTTACTCAGGCCTGAATATCTATATTAAAACCCTCTGGCTGATGACCAAAGGAACTATGTATTCCAGATAGGGAGAAACCTGGGCTAAATTTAATAAAATAGGAAATGAAAAAAAATTCTGGTATCTTTCAAAATACTTCAAAGTTATTAGGGAGTGAAGAAATGCTGACAGGTGGTGAGTTGTGGAAGTTACTAGGTCACACTGCTGCAGGTGATGGCAGCTGCTGATCGCTCAAAGCAATTTGTCATGGCATTTGGGCTAAATAAAATAGAAGCCTAGAATAGATGCACTATGCTCTTTGTACATGAACATATTGTCCATTGTATCTGAATTAATGTTACTGAAATAATCATGTTGCTTACAATTTAAAGCTTCCTAGTTTAAAGAAATATGATACACAAAAGGAATTCAACAAAAGAAATAGTTATCCCTGGGTAATGGAATTATGAATCCTTTGAGGTTTTCTTTTCCCACTTTCTTCTTTTTTAATTTTCCATGATCAAGTTTTATTTCTTTTAGGCATTTGCCATTTAGTTTGTCAATACTCCACTCTGAAAGTGAGTTATGAATGATTACTTTTTGTTATTTAGGCTTCCTTAGATGGCAGGGTCAAAAGTTCTTCATATTTGCTTCCAAAGGGTTAGGAATTATGATACATCACATATGTTAATCCATTATCCACCTTGAATTTGCAGATAGCTTTGGGAAGTATTGCCATTTTTACGATGTTGATTCTTCCAATCCAGGAGCATGGCAGGTTTTTCCACTTTCTTTTTTTTGAGGGGGTCCGGTGGTGGGGCCTGTACTCTGGGTCTGGGCGCTGTCCCTCAGCTCTTCAGCTCAAGGCTAGAGCTCTACCTCTTGAGCCACAGCGCCACTTCCGGCTTTTTTCTTTTTGCTATGTGGTGCTGAGGAATCGAACCCAGGGCCTCATGCATGCAAGGCAAGCGCTCTACCACTGAGCCACCTTCCCAGCCCCAGTTTTTCCACTTTCTAAGTTCTGTTTTGATTTCTTTTTTTCAGGTTGTTACTGTTTTCATCATAGAGGTCCTTCACTTGTTTGGTTAAATTAATTCCTAGGTATTTTATTTTTTGTGGGGCTATTACAAAAGGAGTTGCTTTCCTGATTTCAGCCACGCTCTTCTTGTGTTGGCATACAGAAAAGCAATTGATTTTTGAGGGTTAATTTTATACCCTGCTACTTTGCCAAAGTTTCGAATCAGCTTGAGTAATTTGGGAGTGGAGTCCATGGGATTCTTTAAATACAAGATCATGTCATCTGCAAAGAAGGAGAGTTTTACTTCATCTTTCCCAATTTGGATCCCCTTTATGTTTGCATCTTGTCTTATTGCTGTAGCTATGTATTCTAATACTAAATTGAAGAGAAGTGGAGAGAGTGGACATCTTTGTCTCATTCCTGAGTTAAGAGGAAATGGCTTTAGTTTTTCACCATTGAGTATAATGCTGGCTGTAGGTTTGTCATATACAGCCTTTATTATATTGAGGAATGTTCCATGGATTCCTAATTTTTCCAAAACCTTCATCATAAAGAGGTGTTGGATCTTGTCAAATGCTTTTTCTGCATCTATTGAGATAATCATGTGGTTCTTATTCTTGCTCCTGTTGATGTGATGAATAATATTAATTGATTTGCATATATTGAACCAGCTTTGCATCCCTGAAATTAATCCTGTTTGATCGTGGTGTATGATTTTTTGTATGAATTGTTGAAATCAATTGGCTAAAATTTTGTTGACAAGTTTTGCATCAATGTTCATCAAAGAGATGGGTCTATAGTTCTCTTTCTTTCTTTTGTTGTTTTGGGGTCTAGTTGTGGGGCCTGAACTCTAGGCCTGGGCGCTGTCCCTCAGCTCTTCAACTCAAGGCTAGCGCTCTACCACTTGAGCCACAGCACCACTTCTGCCTTTTTCTTTTTGCTTATGTGGTGCTGAGGAATCGAACCCAGGACCTCATGCATGCAAGGCAAGCACTTTATCACTGAGTCACCTTCCCAGCCCTATAGTTCTCTTTCTTTGATGAGTCCCTGCCTGGCTTTGGAAAGAGGGTTATGATGGCTTCATAGAAAGAAACAGTTTGGTAGTGAACTTTCTCCTTCAATTTCATTGAAGAGTTGGAGGAATATTGCTGTGAGTTCTGCCTTGAAGACCTTGTAGTATTCCACTGTAAATCCATCCAGTCCATTATCTGAAGTGCAGTAGAAAAGGATTTACAGATCCCAGTGCTTCTATTGATGTTACTCAGCCCCATTTTAGGCCTTGTAATTAGAAGGTTATCTCCTTGTGTTTTGGTTGATTTTTTTTTAGAAAAATGTGGCCAATTCTACTATGCTTGAGACAAGTCACACATGTCCAACAGGTGCTGTATAAACTACAGACAGGTCCACTTTGGGTCAGATATTTATTCTATCAGATAGTCAAATACCTATGTCTTAGCTCACTCACTAGATCCATGAGTGAGAATAGACCAGGGAGAAAAGGTCAGACTTGTGTGGGTGCATTCTCTTCCTAGGGCTTGAATTTAGGACCTTGGCACTGTCTTTCAGCATTTTTGCTCAATGCTACTGTTCTACCAGTTGAGCCACAGCTCCAATTCTGGCCTTTTGATGATTAATTGGGGCTAAGAGTCTCAGAGACTTTCCTGCCTGGGCTGACTTTGAGCTGCAATCCTCAGATATCAGTCTCCTGAATAGCTAGCATTATAGACATGAGACACTAGCATCCACTTTAAAATCATACCAATTTTTTAAAGTTGTATTTTCACAAAGATAAATTACTTCAACTTTCTAAAACTAGACATAAAGGAAATGAAGTAGAATCCCCAGGTTGAATGTGTGTGTGTGTGTGTGTGTGTGTGTGCCAAAAGTTATTTCAAAACCATCTGTTTTTTAAGCAATTCAAAAAGTTTTGGCAATTAAGTAAATGTTTCCCCAAGATTGAGAAACAACTACGTTCTTATTATCAGTGTGTCAGAGAAGTTTATTCCATAATTTAGAATAAATCCTACACAATAATGCAGTGGAATAAATATATCTAATCCTAAATTTCCCAGCATATAAACGTGTTTAAATATAAGGAAGACTAAGGGAAATCTTTATCTTCATGAAGTTCTTTGCTTTTTTTTTTTTTTTTGTCGGCCATGGGGCTTGAACTCTGGGCCTGGGTGCTGTCCCTCAGCTCTTCAGCTCAAGGCGAGCGCTCTACCACTTGAGCTACAGCTCCA
>NW_012267318.1:4892409-4926151 GCF_000151885.1 Dipodomys ordii
TATATATATATATATATATATTGTAAGGATACTGTACAGAGGGGTTACAGTTATATGAGCAAGGTAATGAGTACATTTCCTATCAAGCATTGTTACCCCCTCCTTTGTTTTTCCTTTACCATCCCTTTCCACTCTACCTCCCCAACTCCTCCCAACACCCCCCTACAAAGTTGTAAAGTTCGTGTTCAACATACTGTTTTGCACATTTCATTGTTACAATGGGTCATCCTGTATCCTTATTTCAGCATTTTGTTATTTCCCTTCTCCTCTCAAATTAGAAATGTATATACAAGATGCAGGACACGGAATCAAATACAGTGAAAACAGGGGTTGTACCATGGGTGGTTCAAAGAAATAAAAAAAAAGAAATAAAAGATATCACAGTACAAAGAAATAAAAATCACATAGTACATTATAAGTACATTAAGGAGAACAGCAACAAAGATAAAATCTCTTGTGTCCCTATCTTGGGGTTCATTTGACTTAGCATCAGGTTATATGGTCATATGCATATAGCTTTTGACTCTTCTGCTTGTCCTAGACATATACTAGTTATTGCAGATAAGGGAAACCATGGAACTTATGTTTCTTTGAGTCTGGCTTGTTTCACTTAATATAATTTTTTCCAAGTCTTCCCATTTCCTAACAAATGGGGCAGTGCCATTCTTTCTGATGGAGGCATAGAATTCCATTGTATACAGATGCCCCTCAATAGATGAATGGATCAAGAAAATGTGATATATATACATATATATATATATATATATATGATGGAATTCTATGCCTTTCTTTTAAAGTTCACAGCTTTATTATAGAAAATGGCTGAGAAAAGATCAGTTAATGCTTTCCTCTTTTAAAGAGACTTTGATAAAGCCATGTTCTAAACAATTAAGATGTAATCAGAGATGGGTGCAGTGACTCACACTCATAATCCTAGATACTCAGGAGACTGAGATATAGGCTGAAAATTTGAGGGACACCATCTCCAAAATAAGCAGGGCTAGAGGCATAGCTCAAGTGGTAGAGCACCAGCCAAGGAAGTATGAGGTCCTGAGTTCAAACTCTGGTACTGACAAAGAGAAATAGAGAAAGAAGAAAGAAAGAAAGAAAGAAAGGGAGGAAGGAAGGAAGAAAGAAAGAAAGAAAGAAAGAAAGAAGGAAGGAAGGAAGGAAGAAAGAAAGAAAGAAGAAAGGAAGGTAGGAGGGAGGGAAGGAAGGAAGGAAGGAAGGAAGGAAGGGAGGGAGGGAGGGAGGAGAACAAAGAAATGGTGGCGTTATAATTGAGGGACCATCTTTTCTATTTCTTAATCATTAGTGACACATTACCATTATCATGAGTATAATAAACTTGGAAGGAATCAGGAGGAGGGGAATTAAAGGGATTTACATGGAAATGTGAAAGCCACATGGTTAGAATCCTAGGATAATAGAATCTCAGCTTTGGAATATCTCCCCTGTACAAATTTTCTCTGTAACTCCTTAGTAGAATGGATGCACAACTTTTGGAAGACCTTAGACATGCAACACAAGCACAATCTCTCAAGTCTTGGAAATGGATATCAGGAAGTGGAAAGTCTGGCAATAGAGAGCAAGTTACATGATAACTATGGTTTTCTGGGAATTACAGATCAGGGCAGGGGTTGGACAGCAAAAATGGGAAGGAAGAAGGAGAAGCATATGAGACAGATCTTAAAAAATGAAAAGCTATTGTATTTGGTAATTGACAGCAGCTTAAGTTCCCAAAGAAGAGAGAGACAGAATCTGCAATGGGAGTGACTGGGAGATATAAATAGCATTATCCAAGCTGTTGGTGGTGGGAGAAATAATGAACGATTTATGAAACATGCTGAATCTAAGCAGGGGAGGGAGCATGGGATAATGCTCAATGGTCAATTTTCTTCTTTCAGCCTCAGGACTGTGAGTTTCCTTATACATTCACAGGTATGACTCATAAGAGCCTTTATTTCAACTAGAAATGAAGCACATTGAACTGACTAGTTGTAAGGTTTAACACACTAACATAATACATTTTAAAATAGTATTAAATTGACCAAAAATCACAATAGAAGAAAAATAAATCATCTAAGAGGGATGATTTCCATATCCTTTTATTTTTCTAGACAAATATTTAATCACAAGTTATTTGCTGTGCTTCAGAGGGTCATAACAACTATCCACCCACCAGTAGGAAATATGCAAAAGTAAGTCTTCTTGATGATGAATTAACAGACTGTCCTCTACAGGTGAAAAAAAAGAAAATGATGACAGATATAAACACATAGTATGGCTAAAGAGTTGACCAAAGATCAATAAATAAGACTTTAACATAAAATAATCTATTGGGTATCCATCAGAATGTGTATTCTTAATTCTCAGAGGTATAACAACAAACAATGAATAACTTTCACATCAAGATAAATTATATGACTTAAAAAGCAAGTCAATGCCTACTATCTCAAGTAAGTATCTCAGCTCAGTTGTGGGGAGGGCTCGTTAAATCCTGCCACAACTGTAGAGCACGGAAGGGCAGTTAATATGTTCAAGGTTGGCTCACTCACACAATGGGATCTTCTCTTCAGGGATTCTCATTTCTCAGTTCAATATTCTTTTTATGATAAGGCTTCAAATGACAATATTTTTAAGCTATGTATTTGTGAGTGATAGTGATGTCACTTCCTTAACTGTTTTTAGATGACAGTCTATCTTGAATGACTTAAAATGTTTGATTCATGACTTTGGTGCTATTTCACTCAGTATCCATTCAGGAAAACAAAGATGGCATTAGTTATTTTTTTTTTTTACAAAAAGAAAAGTTTAGTGTGGGAAGTGATTTAATAGTGTCAGAGGACTGGAAAGGTAGCATAGAAACAAGAAACTCAGCAAGCAGTTACCAGCTCTGAGGCTTGGTAGTTGGGCTGGCAAGCATGGAATGGAGAATGGCTAGGAGGCTATTGGTACACTCTTGGAAATATCTGCCAAGGTATTCAATTTGTTTGATCAAATGCCACTAAACATTGAACTTTCATCTGTCAGATATTTGAACAGTTCTCAAAAGCTTTGCAAAATGCAATCAAGTAAGTAAGCATTTGCCTGCTGGGAGTGAATGCCCTGGTCCTGCCCCCTGGGGCAACAAGGAAATAACTGAATGCAGAGAACTTTAAAACTGTAGCCATCTGTTAAACATCAGTTTGCTCTTGATGGCAGTATAGTATAAATGCTAAATCATAACACTGGTAAAATTCTTTTAGGAGTGACCCATGTCCCCTCCTCCTCAGTACCTTGTTCATATGCAACACTTGAAGTAAGGTGCTATAGCTTCTAAAGGAATATATTTAGGACCAAATTATTTTGGAATCCAATCCTGCTACTCTCAACTTCAGATTCTTCAAGGCCTGTGATGAATGACAAATTCTTACAGAGAGCCTGGGTTCTTACAGCAATACTACAATGAACAACTACTGCTATATTCAGGTCATAGTCCTGCACAGGAGTTGGGAGTTGAAATTTCCTGCAGAAGAACAGTCTACAACATCTGCTCTTACTAAACTAGATATTGTGTAGAGGTGAAACTGTGGCTTCCTCTATATCGGGTCTGTTTTTGGAAAGGTGTTTTTTAAAAAGGTAAGTATTAACTCTTTTGTCTCTTGGAGATGCTTGCTATTGGACTGCCATTGTTTGATGCAGTCACTCAGGGATCCAGGGCTCGACTTCCACCATATTGCTTCACCATTTCCAAAGATATTGACCTCACTGTCTGTGGGAACCAAGTCCTGGCCCTGTTATTGTGTTAACCCATCGGATGAAAAAAGTGTTTTGTTTTTGTTTTTGTCTCAAAGCAAGTGACACATAGATCATTTCCACTCAAACTCTTCCATTTAAAATACCCTTTGGGAGCATTGAGCATAATATAACTTCACGCTACTAGCTTTAAAAAGATTAAACACACAGCACGTCTAGAGAAGGGCACAGACATGTCATTTCTGCAGAGTTTTATCTAGTCTTTATACTGTGTTGAGGAAACTGCCTGCTTAAAAGATCCATCAGGGGCTGGGGATATAACTCAATCAATGGTCGAGCTCTTGCCTAGCAGTGAGAAACCCTGGTTTCCTTTGCTGGGAAGGGGGTGGTGTGATCTATCTTTCAGTGCGAAATTGACCTTGAAGAACTTACTCACTTAAGGGAAACTAAGGAATCTGGTTTCCAAGTATGTATTTTGGGCTCATCTTAAACTAAATTAATATAGGAGAAAAGAAAACAAGTTTTAGCAAACAGCAGTCTGCCATAAACCTATGTATTCACAGACATTTAAAAACATTCCTTATCGCCCAGCTAAAGAGATTAGATAGCCCACGGCCAAAAGAGCAGGATTTGGTCTCAGCTTCTAGCGACTGTAAAATTGACAGATTTGTAAATATGTATTTACAATATGTATTACACAAATATAACAAAATAATTTTCTCATGACATCAGAACTCTGTTTGAATTTTATTTCCACACAATGCTTTTTTGGTGCCAGATCGGGAACAATATAGGTACAAGAACAATATAAACCATTAACATACAGCCATTTGTTTAATACTTTGGAGACATATTTAGAAAATAAGAATAGTATTCATTTAAGCACTGGTTTCCTTCGAGACTTTTACTCCATGCTCTACACAGATCAAGAACACACTTTTATATGAACCAATACTAGATAAGAAAACAAATAAAACAGGGGCCTCTCTTCCTATTCTAACACTATTTGGTGAAATATATAATGGTCCATAGGGTCACTGAGAATAGCCACCATGGTGGTGACAGCTGTCAAACTACTAATCAATCATCTTACTTCATCTTGTCTACTCTCTAGGTATATAGCAATGAACTAATTAATAGGCATGATCTTAAATATATTGCCAAGTTTGAGATGTCAATATGTTATTAATTCCTGTTGCTTTAGCATTCGTCTGCTGTTCACTAACTTCTAAGGCAGAAGTGAAGTTAATAGTACAATTGTCTGCATAGGCTAGTTTATAGGTCAATATGGAACCTATTTCTTTCTTACAAGAAGAGATTTTAAAAGCCAGAATTACAAGCATTACTGTATTACTTCTATTTAAAATATTGCAATTGTGCAAGTAGTGAGCACACAAAAAACAAACAAAAGCATGGATTATAAGTCTTACTACTTATTACCAAGTCTTTTATTACTATGCAGAGGCCCCAGTTGACCATCCTAGAGATTGTTCATTGTGCTAAAGCACACATGGAAGAAATGTAATCTATATATTCTAGAGTATAAGGGAAATAAACTTGTATATTTAATGAATTAGAATTAATTTTTCTAATGAAAATGTGATTGCTTCAAGGGAAAACTCAACCTTCAAGTCTTAGCCTTCTGGAATTGCCACTTTGGGAAGCAATTTTGACATGTAATTGAGTACTTCCCCCAGATACTTGTTACTTCTTTATCATCCCTGGCGTGAATGCTTCTGAAAAGGCATGCCCCTCACCCTCCTGTCATTCTATTAATGGACAGCTCCAAAGTGTCTCTTAAACGTCGTTTTCATTTTCATCACTTCTGGAACAACAGAGTATAAATCTGTTCTCACATCTATGTGATTATCTGTTAAGTATTTGTGGAGTATTATTTCTCTCTGATATGTTTTTAGGATAAGTATTTCCAATTGTTTAAGTGTTTCTGGATGGTAATGGTTTTCTGCCCTATTACAATCCGATTACTTTTCTGCAAACACCTGTTTTCCAATGTCCTTCAAAAGAAAGCACAAATAAGCAGAGTGCCAGTGGCTCACATCTGTATTCCTAGCTACTGAGGAGGCTGAGATCTGAAAATCACAGTTCAAAGCCAGCCCAGGCAGAAAAGTCCATGAGACTCTTATCTCCAGTAAACCACCAGAAAACCAGAAGTGATGCTGTACCTTAAGTGGTAGAGTGCTTGCCTTGAGCTGACAAGCTCAAGGACATTGCCCAGGTCCAGAGTTCAAGCCCCACAACCAAGACAAAACAAAACAAAGCAAAACACCAATGAGCTATGACTAGTTCTGAGAATAAAAATGATCTTTTATTAATTGGATATTATGTATTTTTGGTAAAAAGGGGCATACATTTCTGATGAAAGCTGTGACAGTGACCTTTCCATCAGCTGGACCACTTTAATATTTCTATTCTATCATTTGAGCTCATTAGATGCTGAGGAAATTTTTAGTTGAAAAGTAAAACTGAAAGACAAGTGCTGGTGGGTCTTACATATAATCCTAGTTACTCAAGAGACTGAGATTGCAGTTCAAAGCCAACAAGAGAAGAAAAGTATGTGAGACCCTTATTTCTAAATAACCAGCAATTTATAAAAGAAACAAGGTGTGAAGGTAGGGATCAAATGGTAGAGCACTAGCTTTGAGCAAGAGAGCCAAATGAGAATGTGGGGTTCTAAGTTCAAGCCCTAGTTAAATAAAAGTTAAACCAAAAGCATTTTTAGTCTAGATGACAGAATAACCTTGGAGTTGAGCCAATTTAGGACAAAAGTGGAACTGCCTGCCAGTGGAACCAGGAAGAACAAAATTCATGAAGATGTGGTCTGAAGTGCACTGCAAAATGTGTGTGTGTGTGTGTGTGTGTGTGTGTGTGTGTGTGTGTGTGTGTGTGCGTGCCTTCTGCAGATATTTTATTATTATTTATTATTATCTTTAAGTAGTTATAAAAAAGTTGCCATTTAACAGTCTATCTTAATCAATATCATCCCATCAACATTTTCACCCACCCCATCTCTATCTTACCCTAACCTATACTTCCCTCACTCTTCATAATTTTGTAGGACATACATTAGACTGTTGTCTGCATTTTCCTCCTCTTCTCTTTATTGACCCCACCCCACTCACCCCCTGTCTTTCAAGTATTCCCTTCCTGGGGTTTTATTTGCTTTGAATTTGATTTGGGCTTGCTAAGGAATTACACTATTTAAGATCTCCCTTGAATCATTTCAGATAATGTAATTGTGTATACTTGCATGCCCTCCAATGTATTTACTTGAGTTTGTAAGCTAAATTCAACTTCCACAATAAGGGAAAACAGACCCTCTGAATCTCTGGGCCTGACTGACTTCACTTACCACTCCTTTTGCAATGGCCTGTTCTCAGACAATGTATCTTTTTTTCCCTTTAGCTTGCTTGGAATGGTCAGTGTCTTGGGCTGATCCACACATACCCAGCTTTGCATTTGAAAATTTTACATGGGGTGGTAATGGAAGTAGTTGAAGAATTCAGTCTTTCCAAAATATTGTTAAGTAGTTTAACAAAGGGGTTTCAATCCAACATATCAATTTAAGAGAGCAATGCAACTTGATCAATGTCTCCCCTTCCATCATTCCCTCCCCTATCTCTACCAAACCCACACATGCTCTCAAGCTATTTGATTCTATTTTCACATATGTACATTGAAGGGTATGACTGTACTAGCGCTTGCCTCTCTCCATTCATCTCCCCGCTTCCCTTCACTCTACCCTCCTCTGACAAAATATGGTTCCATTTCCTGGCATTTATTTTGTTGAACTGTTGAGTGAGTTATTCACAGGAGTTATATCATTGCCATCCTCTTTTGCTTATATCACACTTTAGACAATTCATGAAGAGCTGTCTTTGTTAGTAACAAAGATGATATTGTACTCTCAAACTTTGAATTACATCTTGTGAAAGAAGAGTGTGAGTTAGAATTCATGTACTATTAATCACTGCCATCCTTAAAATGTAGTAGCCACCACAGGTATAGACAGATTCTGTGGGTGGCGCTCCCTATCCTTGCCCTGAATGATCTCTTTCCTTGGTGTGTGAGTGGCCTGTGACCTGTGCTGACCAGTAAACTATCTAACAAAACCTATAGGATATATGTGATCATGTGGCAGAAGACTTTAGTGTCCACCGTTGATGTGCTTTTTCTCTCCTCCTTTCTGACTACGAAGAAAGCAGATGACTCATGAACTTCCTCTGTAGCTTTAGAACTAAGGGTAGATACACAGCAAAAATCCAAGGAACTTAGTTCTATGTCATAAAGAAGGTAACAATGCTCGACAAGAAATGTACTAATTACCTTACTCATGTAACTGTAACCTCTCTGTACAGTATCTTTAAAATGATTTTTTAAAAAAGAACAAAAAGGGTAACAACTTAAAAAAAAAAAGGAGGGAGGTGCTGGGAAGGTGGCTCAGTGGTAGAGCGCTTGCCTTGCATGCCAGAGACCCTGGGTTCGTTCCTCAGCACCACATAAGCAAAAAGAAAAAAGCCGGAAGTGGCGCTGTGACTCAAGTGGTAGAGTGCTAGCCTTGAGCTGAAGAGCTGAGGGACAGCGCCCAGGCCCAGAGTTCAGTCCCCACGACCAGACCCTCCCCCCCAAAAAAAGAAGGGAATTCTACTAAGAAGAGTAGATACCTTCCTCTTTAAGCCTCAGCTGAGATTATAGTTCTAGCCTGAATTGTGGCCCTCTGAAACCATAATATGAATATAAGCTGTGTCCAGACTCAGGAGCCACAAAACGTGTGAGATAATTAATGTACCATCTTTTCATTAAAAATTCTAATTGATATGTAATGATGGATACATTGATGAGATATAGTATGATAAATCAATATATGCATATACTGTGTAATATTGCATTAGGGTCATGGACATTTTCATCTCCTGAAATATTTATCATTTGTATTAGAAATCTTCAAATACTGTTCTTCTCATTTTTGATAGGATATATAATAAATTCTTTTTCCTTTCCTTTCTTTTTTTTGGTCAGTTTTGGGACTTGAACTCTGGGCCTGGAAGCTGTCCCTGAGCTTTGCAGCTCAAGGTAAGCACTCTACCACTTGAGCCACAGTGCCACTTCTGGTTTTCTGGTGATTAATTGGAGATAAGAGTCTCACAGACTTTCCTACCTGGACTGGCTTTGAACTGCAATCCTCATATCTCATCCTCATGAGTAGCTAGGATTACAGGTATAAGCCACTGGTGCCCAGCCATATAATAAATTCTTGTGAAAAATAATCATCCAATTGTGTTTTGTTGAAAACAATTTTCTGCAGAACACTGTAATATAGCACTGTATGTGAGGACCCATGAACCAACCTTTCCTGTTTTTCCTTCTCTCCACTGCTACTATTCTACTTTCTACTTTTACAGAATTGACACTTTTTTCAATGCATGGATCATCTACTTTTCTGTCTATGACTTATTCTACTCAGTATAATGTCCTTCAGTTCCATTGATGTTACATTTTTTAAGCTACTAGTTTGTGATGATTTGTTATTCAGCAACATAAAGTGAATGTAATTGCTAATTCCATTTATAAACAGTTAAAATAATATATTTAAGATTGTATAGCTAGTGAAATTTTTGGACTGGAGTAACAAAAGAAAAGCTCAATAATACAATCACTGGTATATATTGTCCCTGAAAAGTTATTATAAGAACAGGAGAGTCAGTTGTGAATTTTCAAAGATTGAGAAGCTTTACTTTTTTAATGACATATTATCTTTAGGATTTGATATAGAAAATATTTTGGTTGAGGTTTTAAGATGTTTGTATCTATTGTATGTGTGGTGTGTGTGTGTGTGTGTGTGTGTGTGTGTGTGTGTGTGTGTGATATGATGTGTTTTGTGTATATGACAGTCTGGACTTTGTCATTTTCCTTTTTTTCTCAAGTATGGTGCTTTACTACTTGAGCTACAATACCACTTCTGGCTTTTTGATGGTTAATTCAAAGTAAAAGGCTCATGGACTTTTCTACCCTGGCTGGCTTTGAACTGCAACCCTCAGATCTTAGCCTTCTGAGTAGCTGGGATGACAGATACAAGCCATTGGCTCACCTGGCTATATCTACTTTTTTTAAAATGTGAGTGAGAGTATTAAATTTTGTAACATAATTTAAAATTTTGTTTTCATAAGACATAATCCATAAATGAATCTAAGAAGACCTTTTAGAAAAAAAGCATTGTTTAGAAGCAAGGCTGAGTGTGTGGCTTAGTGCCAGTATAACTGTCTAACATGTATCAAGCTCTGGGTTCAATTCCCAGCACTACACATAAAAACAAAATCGCCAGCAATTGTATAATGAAATGAAAGCTGCTTCTAAAAGTAGCTATCAGATTTTTAGAATGAATTACATCTAGTCACACAAAGGATAAAGTTCTTATGGTGTTTATCCATTAAAGAAAGTTATCCTAAAAGCCTACAATAGATTCCTATTGCTTGTGGGCAACTTATGTTAATTACTCTACCTCAGGAGCCCAGAGAGATTCAAAATGCCTGCCGCTTCTTTTTATCTACCTCTGCTTCCATGACATCCAAATGAAGTTAACATTCTCTTCATCTTTGCCTCTGTAACTTTAACTCATTCTTTCAAGCAGCATTACATTCCACCCTGTGCATCAAGCTTTATCATAAAAAAACACTGAAATGCTTCTCTCCTTCATGCTGCAGTTTATTTCTGTCAATCTATCATTTACCTTATAGAATCATTGGTATCCATTTTAACTCCTCAAATATTTATGAGAATTTTCCATACTCTACCAAGGTCTAGAGCAAAATGAAACATAGCCACAGCCTTCAAAAAGTTATTTCTCAGTTGACTAAAAGCTATTTAAATGACAGATACCTCTCTAAGGCCTTCAAATAATTTCACTTACACTCTCAAATAGAGAAATCTTTCAAACCTTAATGGGAAGAGTTCAGATTTATTTGTAAAATAAACTATATTTTAAGCAAAAGGTGAAAACATTTTCTTAAAGAAAAGAGAAACAGACCCAAATTTCTGAAGCTATCCTAACAGATAAATATGCCTCTTAGCTAGTTAAGTGGAAAAACAAAACAATTGAAACTGGGATATGAAATTTAAAAAGATTATAGTTACAGGAGAAAATTTCATTTGAGGCCACAAATTATAGGACGAAAGCACATTTCTTTATTAAAGGTGATAAATGAGAAGAAAAAAATTCATCATAAAAATATTCCAAATCTCCTTAATCAGTATATCCAGATAGAAGCAGGTATTTTCTTGGAACCAGTGAAGCCAATTCTAAAGTTTATATGGAAAAGAAATTAAGGATAATCTCTACCATATTTAAAACATAAATATTGCATTACTCAGCATTTAAAAGAGTATAGTATGAGTGCATAGATAGCCCAATGAAAAGGAATGGGAAGTCAAGAAAAACATGTGCATATAGCAATTGCTAAGGGTTGCAAAAACATTTTTGAGTGAATGAGGAAAATTTGTCCTCTCAAAAATGGATTTGTAAAACTGGGTGACCATCTGGAATAAACTAAATTTGGGTTCCAGGGTTGAGTATGGTAGGGAACATATGTAGTCCCAGTTGCTTGGGAAACAGAGGTTGAATGTTCAGCTGAGCTACATAGTGACACCTTAGCTCAAAGAAGGAGAAGCCGGGTGCCTGTGGCTCATGCCTGTAATCCTAGCTACTCAGGAGGCTGAGATCTGAAGATCTCAGTTCAAAGCCAGCCCAGGCACGAAAGTCTGTGAGACTCTTATCTCCAATAAACCACTCAGAAAACTGGAAGTGGCGCTCTGGCTCAAGTGGTAGAGTGCTTGCCTCGCATGCATGAAGCCTTGGGTTCGATTCTTCAGCACCACATAAGCAGAAAAAAGCCAGAAGTGGTGCTGTGGATCAAGTGGTAGAGTGCTAGCCTTGAGCTGAAGAGCTGAGGGACAGCGCCCAGGCCCAGAATCCAAGCCCCATGACAGACAAGAAGGGAGGGGGTGGAGAGAAGGAAAGGAAGAGAGAGAGGGAAAAAGAAAAGGAGAAGAAGAGAGCAAGTTGGGTCTATATTGTCCACTTTTAAATATAAATTCCAAAGAATCAATGATGTAAAAGATAAGATCATGACTTCTGCTTTGGAGTAAATGAAATACACTTTCCCTGCTCCTGCGAAATGCCCTAAAACCCCTCCATACATAAAATGAAACACAGAAAATGCTAAGAGATAGAGAAAAAAGAGAGATCAAATAGAGAATTAGGAACCATACTTAAAATGTCAATTTTAATCCGCACAGTTACCATTAAGAAAGCATATAAAAAACATACACAGAAGGAACTGAGACCAAAAAGTCTACACTACAAATGAGCAAACAATAAAACACACAAGAAATCAGTGATGGAGACAGTGAGAAATCAAACAGTATAAAATTTACAGAAAAAAATAGCAACTTGGTGGAGTCCTTTTTAAAAAACAAACAAACAATATTTGCTTTTAATGTAAATGGATTAAACTCTTAAATCCAAAGAAGATACTGACAGAAGAGGACTTAGAGAAACAAACAGTTGATGAAACTCTCACTACATTCGAAGACATAAAAGATTGAAAGTAAAGGGCTCAAAATACTCCAGGCAAATAAAAACCCAGGGTCTTTTTTGGTTAGAGTAACCATGTTTCACAATGAAAGCGGTGGGACCCGTCTCCATATTCATTGATAGAATCTTCGGCAGACATTAAGGCCATGCACTCCGCTGGAATCCATCGCTCTCAACCATGCACCATGCTTTGCTGCTAACATATCGTCCACGTTCCTGGTCCTCAAAACCAGAGTGTGTATCAGCCTCCTGTAGAAGACTTGCTCAAACTCAGATGAGTGGGCTCCCTTCCCAGAGCTTCCTGTTCAAGACATTTGCGATGATGTGTAAGTTTCTGCCTTCCTATCAGCTATAAGAGGATACTGTCATTTCTGCCCTGACCTCACCCCCACACACATACATTTTCCTAAGAAGAATGGCTTTATGGATGCATCTGTGGGGGGAAATAGGGAGCTATAGTTCAGATTAGGGATTGGATCACATATATATTGCTGCAATTCTTATCATTATCCTAGACATCCAGGTAGATGTAAACCAGGCCAAGCAAACCATGCTTCCCTTTCAACTTGAGATGACATAAAGCTCACGCTTTCTCTTCACAAACATTGAAAACGAATGGTTTAATAACAACTTTCTTAGACTCCTTGTTTTGCAACACAAACATCCCCTCCTCCCTACTACTTTGTAAATTCTTGTAACTTTATGGAACCCTCCAGTCTTATTACACCTCACCCCTGAGGTACAGGCATGCTATAGGCACTTAGTACCATGGAAGGCCTTCCTGCTTTCCACTATGCCTTCCCCATGGTGCCCATTCTGTTTTTTCTCCACGGCAGAGAGGCCTCACCTCAATAGGGACCCCTGTGTTGCTCTGGTAATAATGTAATTCTGCAGAGTCAGTAAAAGGCTTTTCTGATCTCTAGCCTTTTGCTAACTCCACTACTCATTTTGACACTTTGCCACCCACTTTTCTTGTTTTTTTTCTTCCCCCCCCCGAGAAATAGACAAGTAATATCAAAAAGATTTATTGAGCTAAGTTCTGTATGCTGTAACCTTTGCCTCTAGAAATTTCAAAGTTGCTTCCTTAGTCCAATGCTTCTTAAAGGAAATTATTCCTTCTGTCAAGTGGATGTTGTGCTTTTGTTGTGAACAGACAGATGGCAAAGCAATTTTAGTGCCATCCTCTTGACACTTACTCAGTGGCAGGTTTTGCTTTTAAGACTGATGGTCCGGCAGCAGGGGCACTTGTAGTTTCAGCTACTTGGGAGGTTAAGGCAGGACAGCCACTTGAGTCTAAGAGTTCAAAGTCAGCCTGGTGCTAGTGGCTCACACCTATAATCCTAATGACCCTGGAAGCTGAGAACTGAGAATCATCATTCAAAGATAGCTTGGCCAGGAAAATCTGAGACTCTTATCTCCAGTTAACCAACAAAAATCTGGAAGTAGAATTGTGGCTCAAGTAATAGAGTACTCACCTTAAAAACAAAAGCTCAGGAACAGTGCCAGCCTGGAGCAAATGATGCTAAGCAAAGGTTCAAAGCACTGACTACAGCTTTAGTATGCACACACACACACACACACACACACACACTCACACACACACACCCATATGCTACTCTTAAATTCAGGAAAACAGGTCCAGGTCTGGGCCTACCCTCCTGTTTTGGCTGTTCTCAGTTGCTGTCAGACCTCATGGGGTATGAAGATCTCAAAGACAAAGACAAATGAGGTTTCATATTCTCAGCACCTCAGTTACCCTGGACTTCAGGCTTCTGTCATGTTTCTTAATACTAGAGCATATCTTTTATTTTTCTTCTACTAATAACTACAGCTATTGTCACATGCTTTCTGGCTAATCACAGAAGTACTTTCAATTAGAAGATGGAGAATTATCTATCTT
The DNA here is from genome assembly GCF_000151885.1 of Dipodomys ordii. Classification (NCBI taxonomy): domain Eukaryota; kingdom Metazoa; phylum Chordata; class Mammalia; order Rodentia; family Heteromyidae; genus Dipodomys; species Dipodomys ordii. Next base: position 4,906,656 of record NW_012267318.1, read on the forward strand.
TTTACTAGCATGGTAATCAAGATAAAATGAGCTCCACTTATGAGGGATCTTTCCCAGAGAATGCTTTTCAATATATATTCTACAGTTAAAGTTTTATTATACTGTGCGACAGAAAGTAGTGAAAATTTCAGGAAGATGTGCTAATTTTCAGGAAGATTCAAATGAAAGCAAAACTATGGAATATTCATTTCAATGGAATTTTGACTTTGTAAATAAGTGAATGTTCATTGGCTCCTAACAACTGAAAGTAATCACAGACAATAACTCAGCAAATACTGATAGCTCATACGCATTATTTTTCTCCTTAAAAGGATGAACCGATGAAATGCTTATGTATTAATATAAGACAGTATTTTTTCCAGCTGATGGCAGAACTCACCCTAATGGGAGAGGCTCACGTCATTGATGACTTCCTGAGGAGGCGGGAGGTGGCCAGTATGAAATCGAGGCAGGAAGGTTTTAAGGTTCCAGAGCAGCCTATGAAGGTGGAAGTATGAAGGGAAAAAAGAGGACATCACTTCAGTGGGCAGCTAGTCAATGAAGATCAAAATCCATCAGAGAAATTCCCCAAAGTAGGCCAGGTGAAAATTGTGAGCATGACTTAGCAGCATCTAAGACTGAGATTGAATTTTACATTATGTCCTATTTTGTGTAATGATTACTCTCTGCATTACCACTGTAAAATATTCAGTAAACCTTATTACATAAAACTGTCTAATGTGAATAGCATTTGAGGGGATCACAAAGAAAAAATATGCTTTATTTAGAACAGAAGAAGGTGACAGACAAATAATCACGAAAAGAGAAAACAATGAAGTGGAAAATTCTACAGAGACAAGAAATCAAACAATGCGGTATGTCCTATGATCCAGTTACCACTCTTAGTTAGGCATTTATCCAAAAGGTTACAAGTCATTATACAGTAAACACTCACACATACATGTTTATTACTGCACTATTCTCCATAGCCAAGCTTTGGAAATAGCCCAGAAGATATACAACAGATGAATGGATCAAGAAAATTATAGGTATTGATATATAGATAGGTTATATATATAGAGATATAGAGAGATAGAATATATATAGAGAGAGACACAGATATACACACACACACACATATATATATATATATGAATTTTACTCATCCATTAGGAATAATAATATTATGCCAGTTTTAAGGAAATGAATGGACCTGGTTGAAATTAGGTCAAGTGAAGTAAGTCAGGCTCAGAGAGACAAAAGGAGAAAGTTTCTCTCATATATGGGAATTTATCTAATAATAAATATATATATGAAAACATATATACAATCATATTATTTACACAATCATATTAACTAAAGTATTGTATACCCAGGGAAGTATGCCCATGGTGTAACTCCTTTGAACGTCTAAGGTATCAGGAATCTGGAGCATACATTGGTGGGAAGGTTGAGGACAAGGAGAAGAGAGGATGGGTGAATGGAGAGAAAGGGTGATGAATGCAGTCATAATATTCAGTGTACATATGTGAACATGGAACCAGGTAAATTGAAGTGATTGGTGGGGTTGGGAGAGATGGGGGAATATAACGATCTAAGTGCATTGTATTCATAAACTGACATGCTGACTTGAAACCCCTTTGTACAATTACTTAAAGAAATGAGGTCTGACACAGAGATGCATAATCTCTTTAGAATCCCTGTAAACTGTGGACACAATGCCCTTTCTCATCATTTGTGAGATAGGGACTAAGCCCTTTGCCTCAACATTTCAACATACATGATGGAGGAAGGTGACTGTGTCCAGCTGGAGGGCAGAGGACATTCATATGATAGAACCTGATCCCTCTTTACAAAGTTGAGCCATCTTTATTTTACATAAGAGTAGTGTATATATATATATATATATAGTTACAAGACATTGAGTTGGTTAGAAATTATTTTATTTCTTATAGAATGTGAAGATTCAAAATTAATAGGTTTCTAGACTTATGCACACATGAATTAGATTTTTAGTAAAGCAGCATTTGCTGTTTTCTCTCTCCTCAGCATGATTCCTATGTTAAGTAGGGCACAAAGGGCCTGTGACAGAGCACCTGTTCTGCAGTGGGGACCATGAGCAAGTCTCACAAAGCAATGCAAGAATAGGGTCGTGAAGATAGTAGGAGTTCAGGGAGAGCAGAGCATAGAGGAAGACATCCAGAGAGGCTAAGCTGTCCTGTAAGGGAGACTGGAAGAGGAGGCTAGAGAGATGTGGTCTTCTAAGCTCAGGTAACAGCCCATGTACTGGGACAGATGAAGCAATTCAATATGGCACATAGGAGCATTATGCTACCAAATGAATGAATTGATTTGAGCAGATAGTTTTCCTCTGGAGACAGCTGGAGTTTGTAAAGAAGGTATTTAGACTTTGGGGAATTGGCAAGAGTCTGTGGAAGCAATGGGGAGTCACCATATATTATTAATTGGAAGAAAATTAAGATATTTTTGAAAAATTTGCCTGGTAGTAGTCTATCATGTTCTCACATAAATGAAAAACTGGAGGCAGAATGGAAATAGTGGACTAAATCCAAGCATGAGTAATATGTGACTGACCAAGAGATTTCCCACATTTGCATCTCAGCTTTATTTAGCTTTACATCTTTAAAAGTCTTCCCAAGACTTTTTAACATAGAACATTTAATGTCAGTGTCATCCTACACTTAACAGACATTTCAGACTTTTATCCGTTTGAACAAACTCGTCATAATAAAATAAAAGCCTTTCTGTAATAAAAGCCTCTCTAAAAGTTTTATTTTTCACTCTTGGTAACTTTCTTGGTCATGCTTTCTTTTGTGGTGATATGAGAGTTTGAAGTTAGGACCTCCAGCTCGTTAGGCTGGAGCTCTATTATGTGAGCCATGCTTCCAACTTGGGTTTTGAAGATCAAGTGTAGTACATTTTTCAGCCTAGGCTGCATTTAAAATACAGTCCTCCAGATCTCAACTTCCTGAATTGCCAAGATGACAGGCTTGAGTCACCAGCACCCATCTCTTCTCTGATCATCCATTTTCAGAAGCTTCAGATAGTCAATTTGTTCCCGAAAGCACGCATGTATTGGAGACTTCTGTTAAGAGAGGTGAAGATTAAGCCACATTATTTTGTTTTTGTGGCTTCTGTGGCCATACTATATAAGATAAGAACATACTATACTGCGTGAAATGGCAGCCTTTATGCTGAAATGTGGCTATGAGTTAGCAGAGCTGGTGACAGGCCCTGTAGTTTCTCTGTGGCATTTAAAATTTGATGAATAGATACAAAATATATAACTGGTACTGTCCAAGTGCTTGTGGAATAATTTATGCCCTAAATGTGAAATGCCAATAAGCTAATAAATCTAGACCAGTGTCAAGGAAATCCCACATGTCAGGCCATTCCACAAACTGAGCACAAAGGCCTCTGTGAATTTATGATATGTATGTTTCTGACTCCTTTCTCAAGCTTTGGAAATTGGTTCTTTTCCTTAACTCTCCCCTGCAAAATGTGCAAAGTAACACTGCACAAAAACCTTCTTTGCCATTAATGCTGAGATTAAACATTTGAAAATGTTAAGATGACAGGATTTTAAAACATATGCCTTTGCTGTCTGCTTTATAAATCACTCAATCTTTATTCACAGTAATACATGCCTCATTAATCATATTGATTTAGATGTATTTCTGGGATATTTTTTGGTGGGTGTGCTGGTGCTGGGACTTGAAACCAGGATCTCACATTCTCTCTTAGCTGGCACTGTACTACTAGAGCCACATTTCCATTCACAGCATTTTTGGTCGATTAATTGAAGATAAGAGTCTCTGGGATTTGTCTGCCCAGGCTGGCTTCAAACTATGATCCTCACATCTCAGCCTCTTGCATAGCTAGGATTACAGACATGAACTACCACCATCTACCTGGGACCATCTTTTTTTTTTAATATAAAACATTTGCTTATTGTTTCGCTATTCATCAAGTTACTAAAAGGCTAATTCTTATTTTGTGACCTTATAATTCCAGCTATAGTTTGGGGCTTTAATTAAAAAAAGAGGAAATATAGCAGCTATTCATTCATAGGAAAAAGGCCTTGGTTATATTTATATAATATAGTTGTTATAGACACAATTACTATTAAGATACAGATAAAAATCAGAAAAATATTTGAAAATATATCCAGAGAAATAAAATTTCCTAACACAAATATTTACTAAATAAATAAATGAGAGCAAAGCTTCTAGAGATATTAACTAGAGCCCTATAAAATTTGAGGTTAGCAAATCTAAGACTCAGAATGACAAATGTGTTTTTTTTCCCCAAGCTACAAGGCTGCTACTTCTGTATTAGTGGCTGATGAATGACAGGAAGTTGGGGTTTCCATAGGTATATTTGTTGGAATGAAGATAATTTACCAACTGTAATTGCACTCAAACAGCTCTGTATAAGCAATTATCCCTAATTACTGGTAGATTTTTCTCTCTCATTTCTAATAATGATTCTAGAGAAAAGACAGCCTATCTCCAGGCACCAATTTAATTTAAAAGTTAATAGGAATAGTTTGGATTCTGCCTGAAAGATTTTGATGAATTTTCATTTCATCCAACTTCATTTCCAGTAAGGAATTACTGATGTCTTTATCATCAGTTTTATTTAGTCCTTTCTCCGGAGGGTATTCTATCTCATATTACTGTCCATAAAATGAAGCAGCTCAGAGGACTCCCATGAGTTGGTTATAAGTACTGACACTTAACTTCTGTTGATTTGGAGTCATTGCTTCACGTTAATCAGGATTTTACAGCATCACTGGTCAGAGTTGCTTATTTCAAATTTGTATTTCCTAATAGTACTCAACACATGATTCAATTAATGTTGAGTAAATGCTTATTGCCAATACAAGTTCTTATGCATGTTTAGATTAGAAATATTGTTTTCTTTCCATACATAGAAAGAAGAGAGTGTAATACAAGCCTAGACTAATTTGATACTTGCTAAATCAAGGGATGAAAACAATGAGACATAAAGTTAGCTATTGTGGCAACTTCCACCACCAAAGTCAGCCCTGGTCATGGTGCAGGACTGTTGAAAGTTATGGCAAGGTTTGGGGATTTAGCTCTGTAGAAGAGTGCTTGCTTAACAAATGCAAGGACCTGAGTTCAGTCCATAGACCAAAAAAATGTTGTGAAGGATGATCAGCCTTTGTCCAAAGCCTCAAAGAATTCACAAGTAGATTCTTTATCTGTATAAAATTATTCTTTTTGGGGGGGAGGGTCTGGTCGTGGAGCCTGAACTCTGAGCCTGGGCCTGTCCCTCACTCTTCAGTTCAAGGCTAGCACTCTACCACTTGAGCCACAGCGCCACTTCCAGCTTTTTTCTTTTTGCTTATGTGGTGCTGAGGAATCGAACCCAGAGCCTCATGCATGCAAGGCAAGTGCTCTACCACTGAGCCACCTTCCCAGCCCCTATAAAATTATTCTTAACTAATTTGCCTGCTTATGAACAACAGAAATTTTTCAGTGTTAGGGTGTTCACAAGACAAGATAAGATGTTCATTTTACTGATTTCAAAAGTTGAAGAAAGACAAAATATAGAGCAGGAGAAGCAGAACAACACAGCAAGTAAGAGCTAGAAAACTTAGACTGGAATATGATTCTGCCTTGTCATCTTGGATGAATGTTAATGTCTCTTTGGCCTGAGTTCCTTATTTGAAAAAAAAAAAACCCAAGAGGGTTATAAGGATTGAGTGTAAAGTGTTTAGAAAACACCTGGCACATAATAAATGTGAAGAACTATAAGTCATTTGCGTGTGGACGGTGGAGAGCCGGGGGAGGGCGAGATGTTGGAGCTTGTATTAAGGGCCTGGACAATGTCTCTTAGCTTTTTCTCTCAAGGTTGGTGTTCTACCACTGGAGGCACAGCTCCACTTCCAGTTTTAAATGGTTAATTGGAGATAAGTGTCTCATGGACTTTCCTATCCTGGGCTGGCTTCAAACCTCAGTCCTCAGATTTCAGTCTCCTGAGTAGCTAGGATTACACATGTGAGCTGTCAGCACCAAGAAAACTACTAGCCATTTTTTTTAAATTTTTTGTCGGTCGTGGGGCTTGAACTCTGGGCCTGAGCACTGTCCCTCAGCTCTTCAGCTCAAGGCTAGTGCTCTACCACTTGAGCTACGGTGCCACTTCTGGTTTTCTTGTGGTTTATTGGAGATAAGAGTATCATGGACTTTCTTGCGCAGGCTGGCTTTGAACCGAGATCCTCAGATCTTAGCTTCCTGAGTAGCTAGGATTACAAGCATGAGCCACCAGAGCCTGGCACTAGCCATTTTTTAATGAGTCTTACAGAAAGCCTTGATGTCAAGGTGAATGGTCTCCTTAAAGAGAACTACAAAAATTGCATGAAGATGAACATGTTGTTTCATAAAATAATCTGGGAGAGTAAAGTCTAGAGTTACTGAGCTTTAGTATTCTAAAAGTAGAGATTGAATTGGAGAAAGGAATTCTGAGGGGAGTTGGAATAGGCTGGGATTTAGGATGGTGGTTTTCCACCTTGGTTCATATTGAAATCACTTGGAGAATTGTATTCCACCAGCCCTAGGATTCTACCCCTCTACCTTAGGTGATTCTGAGACAAAGTAAACAGAGAGAAGAGATTTCAAGAATGAAGGGAGCTAAGATCTGGGGTGAGATGAAAGTTAGGTAGGCAACTTGGCAGGTGGAACCATGGAGAAATTCACTCAGCCTTACTAAATCACAAGTAAAATATGATCCATTCAGTTCAGGTCAATCTCAACTTGTTACTATGTGTTTCTGTTCTTTGTTCACACCAGGAAGTGTTTAATCACCATATGCACTAAAATCTTTTGCTCTCCCAAAAAGTCAGAATAATAGTTTTTGGATAAAGGAAGTTAAAGTCCTTGGCAGTAATTCTTTCATTATAGAATTTTTTGCTTTCAAGACTATTGCACATTACACCATTTTCCTTTTTATTTTTATTTTTTATCTGTGAAGTAGAATCTCATTGTGTAACCATGACTTGACCTCCAATTTGCACTTATGCCCCAGCTTCATGATTGCTGAGATTACAGACATGTACCACCAAACCCAGCCTAGATCATTTGTACCATTTTTATATAGTTGCTTTCTTTCTCTGTTTCTGTTTCTGTCTCTCACTGTCTTTCTCTCCCTCTTTCTCTCTCCTCAGTCTTCTAACAGCCTATTTTTCAACATATTTTTGAAAGCTAAACAGCCAGGCATTTAGCCAAGCTCTGACCCTTCTCATTGGTTAAATCACTTTGGTAAAATAGAGACAGAAAAAAAGGAAAATAAATGCAACCTTTGGAAGTCTACAGGGCCTGGGCACTGTCGCTGAGCTTCTTTTGCTCAGTTAGCACTCTACCACTCGAGCCATAGCTCCACTTCTGGCTTTGGGTTCATACCTTGATTCTTAGATTTCAACCTCCTACATAGCTAGGTTTACTAGCATGAGCCATTTTATAGTGCCTGGCTCATTTTCAGATTTTTTAAAGGCTCATTTCTGCTTCAATTTGTGACATGTTTGGGGACTCTTGTGTCTATATTAGGCTGGTCTAAATAATTGGACTATTATCCAAAATTAGCATTACTTGTTAGGTTATTCCTAGACTATTTATTTTGTGACACTGATTTGTCTCTGTATTTTTGCAGCAGTATCGAATTTGGTAATGAAATCTCTAAAATATATTTTAACATATGGCAAAATGATTTCCTTTGCCTTCCTATTCTGAGCTAGTATACCTCTAACTCTTCTAGTAGTAAGCCACACATGTCTTCCTGAATAAAGTCATCTTCATTATAGTAGATTTTACTCTCTCTTAATTTATTTTCTAGTCATTCATTCAGATTTTTACTTATGCAAGTTAATCCATGAAATTGACTTACACGTTCTTTTACATTAAAATAGAGGTCCTACTTCTACAAAATTGCTTGACATTTTTTCTACAGTGGGAATTTAAAGGAAAAGCAAGCATGTCTTGCTAGACCATTGAATCCTCTGAGCCTAGGTAGATTGAGTTTCATTTTCTCTGAAAACTCTACCAAATCCCTTCATATTTATTGGTTTATCCAGGTTTTCTACTTGAATCTATTTTTAAAGTTTATTTAGCCTTAACTTAATTAGAAAGTCTTAATTTAATCACCATTTATTAACCTGCATAATTTCTCTCTTTTTAAAAAAAAGCTGGCTAAAATAAGAGCTGAATGTATAAAAGCTAAATCCATTGGCAAAATATAGCATGCACTTGGGAGAGTGGCTATTTCCTGTTGCATGCTCTATATGGGAACTCGCCTGGGGGAAAGACTTAACTATTTTACCTAAGTGGAAAAACACAGCAGATAGAGTCAGAAGGAATTAGATCAATGTAATTCTAGGAAATCTGGGAAGCTAAGTTAAGAAGAAAACATCCTCCTCAATATTGCTTGCTATTCTCCTAAAGAAATAAGGGGAGTTTTTGTTTGTTTGTTTTTGTTTTTGTCAATTGTAGGGTTTAAACTCAGGGCCTGGGCTCTGTCCCTCAACTCTGGTGCAAAGCTAGAGCTCTACTAGTTTCAGCCACAGCTCCACTTTGTTTTTGAGTGGAGATAAGAGTCTCATGGGGACTTTTCTGCCCAGGCTGGCTTTGAACCACAATCCTCAGATCTCAGTTTCCTGAGTAGCTAGGATTATAGGTGTGAGCCCCTAGCGCCTGGCAGAAATAATGTTTTGTTACTTGCAGTTGAAGGAACTTATATAGAAACGTTACAAAGTAATTGTACTTGCCAACATCTAGGCTACATGAAACAAAGGCTTCCCCTTGGCTTCTGAAGTTCAGAGCTCTTCTCTCTCTGGCTTACTTGATCTGCCTGAACCCTTCTGCTTGCTCAGCCCAGGGAGCTATTTTCAGAGAGGATTTTTGTTGTTGTTGTTTTGTTTTGTTAATTGTCAGTACATTTTTTCCTTTCTTATAACATTCTAAAAATTCTGGCAAAGGAAAAGTTCAATTCAGACATTTATTCCTCCTCCAGCCTATAGTAAGTAATCAGCATTTTGGAAAGTCTTTGCTCATCTGCTTTGGTTTCCTATTATTATGTTAAATTACACCCAAACTTACTTATGGCATGTGCATTGAAGAAATCCTTTCATCCCTAAGGCCTTCTCCATAATTTTCTGTGACAATTTCTTCTGCTACCAAAATAGAAAAGTCAAGAGAGGCTATCACCTTTCCATTTGGGTGCAATTGGGTAGTTGTCTGAGAACACTGATTGAGTCTCTATTCCTTAGCGATGTCAGGATGCCTAAACCTATGCTTAGAGTTAGTTATGTCTTTTGTTGTTATTGCCAGTATTTGTGGTTGAATTCAGAGCCTTGCTCTCAGTAAGCAGACATTCTACCACTTGAGGCATGCCTCTAGCCCCTTTTGGGTTTCTTATTTTTGAGATAGGGTCTCTTTTTAGGAACAGGCTAGCTTACACTTCAGTATTCCTATTTGTGATTCATTTGTTGCTAGGAATACACACAGATACCACAGTACCCAGCCATTGGTTGCAATTGAGTCTCTTGTACCTTTATGCCAAGGCTGGCCTTGAGCTTCATGCAGTTTCTCAGTCTCTGCCTCTCAAGAAGCCAGGCATACTCTGACCTCTGCCTGGTAGGGGAGGGGATTATGCCTTTGAAAGATCTGTTCATGAAGCTCAGAACCATCATAAAGCTATTGTAGAAGTAATTGTTATTATTATTATTATTATTACTCTAGATCAATGGATAGTACATTTTTTTTTTTTTTGGTCAGGTCGTGGGGCCTGAACTCTGGGCTGGGTGCTGTCCCTCAGCTCTTCAGGTCAAGGCTAGCGCTCTACCACATGAGCCACAATGCCACTTCTGGGTTTTTTTTTCTTTTTTGCTTATGTGGTGCTGAGGAATCGATCCCAGGGCCGCATTCATGCAAGGCAAGCACTCTCCCACTGAGCCACCTTCCCAGCCCGTGGATAGTACATTTTTAAAATCAAGAGTGTAAGGATCTTGTATACAGTTTACCACAGTAAATGCTAATTACAATTTTAAGCTCTCAATTATCTAATTAAAGCTTTAAATGTTAACATTTTGTTTCAAACATTTGCCTGGATTCCTTTATGAATTTTCTAAAGTATTTAGAGCCTTGTTTCTTCACTGTCTTTTATATATCAGTTTGGTTAATGCAGTTTTGAGTGTGTGAGTGCTAGTACTGGGCCCTGAACTCAGGCCTGGGTGCTGTCCTTAGCTTTTTACTTTTCAAAGCTGGCACTCTACCACTGGAGCCACACCTCCATTTCAAGCTCTTTGGCGACAAATTAGAGATAAGAATCTCATGGTCTTTTCCTGGCCTAAGCTGGCTTTGAGGCATGATCCTCAAATCTTAGCATTCTGGGTAGATAGGAATATAATTGTGAACCAAAAGCACTGAGCTTAAGTGCATTTTTGAAAAACGTACTTTTTAAAGAGCCTGACACTTCAAGCTATACTAAATACTATAATCTATTTCTCTCTGGAAATAAGAGTTCCCCTCCCCCTTTTTAGAGTTAGAGACTAGTAATATACTTGGCTTGCTAAAAGTTCTTTCAACAGATATTTTTGAAGTGTTCTTCAGGTGACAATGAAGGACATTGTGGACAGACATGGTATATTATTTATCAAAGTGAGGCCATTCCCAGAGGCTCTGATCTATAAATGGTGGAGGAGGACCTGAGTCAAAATCTGGCCACTGCTTTGATAAATACCACATCCTTCTTTGATTTGGAGAATGGTCACTCAGAGAACACCTCAAAAACCTCAGTTGTAAGAACCGTGTGTGTGTGTGTGTGTGTGTGTGTGTGTGTGTGTGTGTGTGTGTGGTCCTAGGGCTTGAACTCATGACTTGGTGCTGTTCCTGAGCTGTTTTGCTCAATGCTAGCACTCTACCAATAGAGCCACAGCTTTATTTCAGGTATTTTTGGTTCTTAATTGGAGAAGAGAGTCTCATAAGCTTTTCTGCCTGAGCTAGCTTTGAACAATAAGGCTCAGATCTCAGCCTCTTGTGTAGCTAGGATTTTAGGCATGAGCCACTGGTTCTGGCTGCAAGGACTTTTTAAAATGAACAAGTAAAGTATATTAATAGTTTGTAACATAGTTAGATCATTTGAACCTGTCAGTAGGAAAAAGCTTATTTGCTTATTTAACAGTTAAATAAGATCATGATTATAATATTCTTCTAGCTATTTTATATACAGAAAGATATTTTATTTTTATTATTTTGTTTTTAAATTATATGTTTACTATCTTTAGGTTGTTGCACAAAGGGTTATTATTTGACAAATTAGTTTATAAGTCTATGTTACCCCTTCATCATTCTCCTCCATTCTGCCAACCCAACTCCTCCCTTCAATTTTCCTAGTTTCCTAGAATATGTAGTTTTTTAACTTCAGAAAGATTTATTTGGTTTAGTTTCAGAAGTTCTAGCCCATTGGGACTGGGAGATCATGAAAGACATACTTATATTGATCTCTAACTTGATGATATCATCAGAAGAGCTGGGTGAAAATGTGAATACTTTCAAATGAGCTGTGTCAATATCACTCACTTCAAAAAGATGTGAGATATGCTTATATCATCACCCAAAAGCTCTGTTCCTCAGCCTTCAAGGGGACAGAAATGTCAATTTCTGTGCATGTTGCTTTGCCCTCAGCATCTAACTTATTGATAGCTCATGATGTGTCTCTTAGTGGCAGCACAAATAGGACTTGTCATTTCTTATGTTTTAGATAGTATGTGTGTGTACTGATACCGCATCCAGATGTTTAGTGTGTGTACTGATACAGTGTCCAGATGTTTAATTGCCTAATGTACAAATTGGGAATGGGGCAGCACACTTCCCCAGTTTACTCAAGATCCTAGACACTTGGATTATATGTGTCTGCACAAGTAGACATACTAGGATTATTTGTGTATCTATTATACTTTTGAGGTGTTTATATCAGAGTGGAGTTCTTTCCTCTGCGTTGTTACTTTCAAGTTGGAGTTCAGAAAGTATTGAGATATAGGCTTGAAAAATGTCTGTCCTGACTGGGCACTGGTGGCTCATGCCAAGACAAACATCTCCTCAAGAGTCTGAGATCCAAGTATCACAGTTTGAAGCCAGCCTTGGCAGGAGACTCGGTAAGACTTCTATTTTCTTTTCTCTAATAAGCTACCAAATAGCCAGAAGTGGAGCTGTGAGGAAAAGCAGCTCAGGGATAGTAGTCAGGCTTCAAGTTCAAGCCCTAGAGCTAGTGTGCACACACGCACATGCATGTGTGTGCGTGAGCGCACACACACACACACACACACACACACACATGATCACACACACAAAATGTCTGACTTATATGAAGATAAAGAAGGAGAAATGGGAAGGTAACTGTTGTAAGTTAGATCTGAGTTGTCCCTCAAAGTCCTGTGTGCTGAGGGCTTAGCCCCCAGCATGTGGTACTATTGGAAAGTGATAGAACATTGAAGAGTTGAGGCCTCGTGGGAAGCAATTAAGTCATTAGGATGTGCCCTTCGTGGAAATATTTGGACTATGACTTTCTCATTCTCTTCGCTGTCTGCCATGAGATGAATAGCTCCTCCGTAAGATTCCTGTCATAGCCAACAGCAGTGCCACAGACCCAAAGGCCATACTGTACACACCATGAGCCAAAATAAAGAAAGCAAATCTTTCTTGCTTTTTTATTTTAATTTCTGTCATTCATGGGGGCTTGAACTCAGAGCATAGGTGCTGCCCCTGAGCTTTGGTACTCAAGTCTAGTGCTCTACTTTCCTCCTTTAGGGATTATTTACATCAGCTATACTTTATGGTAACAGAAGGCTGACTAACAAAGATTGGAAACAAAGATTTCCTTTGTTTAAGGTACCACTGCTACATCAGATAGTGTAGCCTACAGCAGGCTGCAAGCAGAGAACCTCCTCATGGGATTCTTTCTGCACTGTGAATATATTCAGATGTCTGTATGCTCATACAACTTCTCATTTAGGAGCTCAGGACGGCTGTGAACATTTTCCCCTTTCTAGACAGCATCAATAATACCAGTGAACTTGCATCAAGAGTACTAGTGTAGCTTAGCTTCCTCTCTTCCTGGGAGAACCTGCTATAGCAGCTGTTCCTCAGGGAAGCTGTTCGCATGATGTCTTCAGTAACACAGTATACATCTTCCAGATCCAAAAATCTCTCACATAGACCTGCTAATATGCCTGGGAGGTTTGAATTGATATCTAAAATGAGGAACAATCGACTAGCTAGAAATGATTTATCACCCTTTGATGCCTGGTGGAGGAAATAAGACCCTGAAAAGAAACATTTCCAGGTGAGAGTAAATGAGAAAAGCCTGGAGATCATCTCCATGAAGCTCAGACTGCAAGTTGGTTAACCATTCACTTAGCACCTGCTGCTCATGTATCACATGCCAGACAGGGTTCCAGGGCTTCAACATTGAGTCCTATTAAGGCCTCCATGGTAACCCTGAGTGACAGAGGCAGATAACTGGGCTGATAGAGGTGGGTTGCCCTGAAAGAGAAGTCCTGGGTTTCTGTGCCTGAGGCATATGACCCCTGGGCATTCAGTCAGCTAGGGCAGAGCAAGGCTCAGTGCCATAAACTTAATCAGCAAATGCTTTCTGGATGATGAATACCCAGCAAAATTCACCAGCAGCACCTCCCTGTGTTTGCTAGCCCATCATCCATGAGCAGAAACATCTTTTCTGACATGCCAGAAGCGTAGCTTTCTTTCTGGTGCTCAGCTCTTGTCAAGAAATGGTGATGTATCAACAAATCTACCAGAAACACTTTCTTGATAACTTGCCAATGAATAGCACTAATTCTCCCTGTCTCTTCAGAAAGCAACAGCACTTTGATTTCACCTGAGTTAAAAATAACTTCTCATGAAATATTTGATGCAAATGTAGAAGATGTACCTGTTGGCAAAATTCATTCGATGCTTGGAAATTAATCCCAGAGCACACTGGCATTTATTTTTTATTTAAAAAGGAAAAATTGCCTTCCCTGTATTCTTTAAAATTTATGTAACTATTACAGGGGGAAATTAGAGTACATGAAGAATAAAAATTGAATTATAATCCAGTGAGATGCATTTCCTGTTCCAGAAAGCCAAATGTCATTGCATTTGAGCTGATGAGCTTTCTTTTGAGATCCTTATAAAGACTTTTCCCCTTCCGCTTATATTCTTCAAATTAAAATTTTGGCATTTAATGAACTCTAATTTTCTTTTTGTGAAGACTTTGCTATTATAGTAATCAGGTACTCAGAGATAAATGTAGGTCATATGGATGTACTTCAAAATAGAATCTGGTGTCCACAAAAAAAATCACATGGCATTTCTGAAGAAGCACAGTTCAAGCATTTAATGATGGTGATGAAAATCTGATTTTGCCTAATGTGGAACACTAGCCACACAGGTGATTTTTATTTTATTTTTTCATTTTTTTCAACTTATCTTTAAGTAATTGTACAAAGGAGTTTCAATTAACATGTCAGTTTATGAGTACAATACATCTCGATCAATATCACCCTTGTCATCATTCTCCTTCTTCTCTCCAACCCCACCCAATCCCTCGTTACCTGATTCCATTATCACATAGCAACATTTTCCCACTCCCTTAGCCAGCCATTCCTCTGCCCCCAATCCCCTTATCCTCACTGCCCACATCTGACAACTCGTGTTCCAGCTTCCCGGCATTCACTGGTGAGTTTTCTAAGAACAATGTAGCTATTTGTTTCTAATGGCTTCTGAGCATTAAGTAAGTTTTATATCATTTTTGTTACCTGATTGTAATTGTTTTTTTTAAGTGTTCAGAGGGAACTTGGCTCATTTTATAGTGGGGTGATGGGAGAAAACTTAATTTTCTCAGTTTCTGACCTCACAGGGTTTAATATTCTCTCCCTAACCTGGCCTGACCAGATATAACAACATATGTCTCCAAAGACAGAGTTTTCAATCACCAATAACTAAAGGTCACAAAAGAGAAACAAAGTTGGGCAGTAATTAAGGCAATAAAGATATTTAACTCATTACTGTTGTATAGAAAAGAGTGACTTCTATAAAACCAGTTCAACCCCAATGCAGCAAAGTCATCTTAATAACTAAGGTGAGGAATCAGGAATAGGTGGACAACTGCCAAACTAGATGAATAAGGCTGTACGAAAGGCAGGCCATGGATTTAGGTATCAAGACTAGGGGAATGAGGAATTTGATCAGATAACAAGGGTCCTGAGGGTCTCCCTAAAATGATTTAGTAGGATACTTCCTATCAAACAAAACAAAACAAAACTGGGCTCAGCAGGCCTAGAACTGAGCCTAAAGATCAGAAGAATCTGTCTAAAATTTAGTCTAGGAGAATGTCTACCTGGTGGAAGAGAAGAGTTACCCCACATGCCATTTTATACAGTGGTAGAGGTTGCCTGGACAGATGCTGACTTTTCATCTGGTTTGGACTGAGAAACAGGTGTGAGTCTAGTAGCGCAGTGAGGGTATAGCTTATATGCACCTATGTGTTGAACTAGGTGGGATGTCTTTTTCAAGAGAATCTCTTTATTCTAAGGATAGTTACTGCTCACAGATGATTTCTGATCAGTGATCAGTTCTTCAGTGGCCTTCAAACTTGACTGAAAAATACCAATCATGTAGACACCTGCTATAACATAAGTAGTATACCCACCCTGGATTTTTAACTCAAGTCTTCCTGTGAACTAAGATTTTGCATTTCTTACCAGTTCGGGGTGATTTTGCTGCCACCACCCAGTGAACCAACTTTGAGATCCATTTCCTTAACTGTCTTTCCAACCTCACCAGTGCTCTATATCTCATTTTAAAACAATGCAATGAATGTTAATTTTACCACTTAAAGATGAAGAAATGTCTTGGTCCATGGCAGATGGTACAAGAGGAGTGGTAATACGTCGCTATGGAAGAAGATTGCTATCTATATCATTTGCTTCACCAATATTTTTAATCTGTTTGGCCTTATGATCATGGTTTACTCTAACACAACCTCTCTTTAAAGGGACTACTGTGAGTTCAAGAAGAGTCATATCTACAAACATACAGCAAACCCAACCTAGGAACTTCCAGGGAAGGGAGAACACATGTATGTAGGGACAAGTGTCAGGTAAGGATAAGTAATTGGCAAGGACTAACTTTTGCTAACAAACCAGCCACCGCCTTACTGAACACGAATTAATGAAGGAAGTAGAATTGGGAAATGTCCATGGAGTTTTCAGGTCATGTACCAATTTTTCTTCAGGTGCTTTGTAGAAGATGGCTGTTTGAAAATTAGGAAACAAATCAAATATGCGCCAGTTTAAACAGTTGTGTTAGTCATGTGCTCCTCACATAAAGTCAGCTGGTGCCAGCAGAACTGGGAGCCATTATTCTCATGACCACTCAAATGGGAATTTTCATGACTGTTCCTCTCACCATGCATCTCCTGAGCCTGTCTGAATATGATTTGTCAAATATGAGTCACAGTAGTAACAGTGGGCAAGTAGATAAGGTCAAGGTCTCAGTCAACTGCTCTGACAAAATTGTAGGTATTTTCACCATATCTCACTAAAGCTTGTTGCTGTTTCTATCTTGGGATAGACATTAAACTCAATAGCCTTAAATAAAAATGTTCATATTGTCCCATTCTTTTTTTTTTTTTTGTCGGTCGTGGGGCTTGAACTCTGGGCCTGGGTGCTGTCCCTCAGCTCTTCAGCTCAAGGCGAGCACTCTACCACTTGAGCTACAGCGCCACTTCCGGTTTTCTGGTGGTTAATTGGAGATAGGAGTCTCACAGTCTTTCCTGCCCGGGCTGGCTTTGAACCGCGATCCTCAGATCTCAGCCTCCTGAGTAGCTAGGATTACAGGCGTGAGCCACCGGCGCCCGGCTTCATATTGTCCCATTCTTAAACATTAAAATTATTGTTCCAGAGCATTTTCTAACATCTTCATCTTATACACTGGGTTGAATATCGGAATTTCCTTTATGACTAAGCCCATCCAATGAGTCCTTATTGTCAGCCCACCATGTTTCAGGTGCAACCAGTATGGGGGAGGAGAGGGTGTCCTTGCTCATAGAGACTTTTATAAAGTTCCAGTTGTGTGGAGATTGAAGAACAGAGTTCAGTTTGCCTCTTGAAGGATATTGGGGGTAGTAGAGATAAAGAAGCATGGTGGTCTTATGCATGGAGAAAGACAATCAGAAGTGAGGAGGAGTGAAGTCTACAGTTGGGCATATATAATCAGACATTGTGGCTCTTCCTATGATGCATGTTCAGAAAATAAAGTTGCTGAGCTGAGTGCTGGTGGCTCACACCTAGAATCCTAGTTAATCAGGAGGCTGAGATCTGAAGATCACAGTTTGAAGCCAGCCTGGACAGGAAAGTCTATGAGCTCTTATCTCCAATTAACCACCAAAAAGCTGGAAGTGGAACTGTGGTTCAAATGGTATAGCACTACCCATGAGCAAAAAAAAAAAAAAACTCAAGGAAAGTGCCTAGGTCTTGAATTCAAGTCCCAGGACCAGCACTAAAAGACAGAGGAGGAAGGGAGGAAGGGAGGAAGGGAGGAAAGGAGAGAGAGGGGGAGAGAAAGGGAGGAAAGAAAGGAAATTATGGTCTTATCTTCAAAATGTCACCCATTGGACACTTGCACAAGCCCAAGTGAAGTTGTTGGTTGGTGGTTTAAATGGCTTGAGTTAGACAAAGCTAATCCTTATTCCTAAAATGTCAGGGGTGACAGCAATGATAACTGTACATTAGTGGTGGTGTCTCTAGTGAAGCTAACAGTGCTGTATGGCTTTATTTCTTAGCTAGGCAACTTCTAAAATCAGTGATGAAAGCAAGTAACTGGGAGCCAGTGAGGCAAGGGAGCCTTGGCGATGAGCCTTTGTGCTAAGGCAGTGCTGCAGGCTGCAAGTCCACTCTTCTTTTTTTTTTAAACATTTTGACATGTATTATTATTATTATTATCTTTAAGTAGCTGTATAAAGAAGTTCCCATTCTACAAAACAGTGTATGAACACAAGGTGTCTGACAACGTTGTCACCCATCACTCCTAACCCATCTCTCACTGTTTAAAAAAAATTGAGATTAGGTGATTCCATAAATTTCACATATTTCACAGTATTGTGGAATAGTGACACTTAGTTAAAGTCACCAACACATTTTAACCTTCACAAGGCACATTGTCATTATCATGGTCTATAAAGTCTATGAATTCTATGAGCCTTGACAATACAAATTATTTCTTCCACATCAGGTGATGATTACTTTTCTTTCCTTTTGCTTAGTATAGGCTGTTCCCTCTTTCCCTCTCATTCCTCCCTTCCCACCGCTGTCTTTGGGTTGCTTAGTTCTTTTTCTTCTATGTCCAGTGCAGCTGATGGGCCACTTTGTTATATGTTATTCCATTTCCCACTTATTCTGTGTCCTCCTCCTGGCTTCCCTCTGTTGTGTGCATATATCTACCATATACATGGTCAAGAACATGGAGTCATTTAGTAATGATACGACAAAATGAGTATCTGTCCTTTATTTCTTGAGTCTTGTTTACTTTGTCATATCTTCTTGCATTTTGGCTTTAGCCTCCACATATCAGGGAGACCATGTGCCATTTGTCCCTTTGTTCTTGGCTTACCTCACTCAAAATAATTTGTTCTATTTCCATTTCCCTGAAAATGCCATTATTTTGTCCTTTCTAATGGCTGCATAGTATTTCATTGTATATAGGTACCACAATTTTTGGATCCACTCATCAGTAGTGGGGCATCTGGGTTGTTTCCAAAACTTGCCTATTCTGAACAGTGCTACAATAAACATGGAGGTGCATGTGTCTTTGTATACTGCTTCGTGTTGTTCAGGGTAGATGCCTAGGAGTGGTATGGCTGGGTCATAGCTCCAGATGTTTCCAAAGTGGTTGTATTAGTGTACATTCCCACCAGCAATGCAGTAGGGTTCCTCTTTCTCCATATCCCCTCCAGCATTTGTCATTGGCTGACTTTAGGATGTGGGCCTTTCTGACTGGGGTAAGGTGGTATCTCAATGTTGTTTTTATTTGTATTTCCTTTACAGCCAGAGATGATGCATATTTCCTCATATTTTTTTGCCATTTTTATTTCTTCTGAGAAGTCTCTCTTTAGTTTCCATGACCATTTTATGATTGGTTTGTTAGATTTCTGAGGAGTTAGTTTCTTGAGTTCCCTGTATATAATGGATATTAGACTCTTGTCTGATAATTGCTGGTAAATATTTTTTCCCAATTAGTTGGCTTTCTTTCTAGTTTGGTTGCTATTTCTTTATTTGTGCAGAAACTTTTTATTTTAAGGTAGTCCCAATTATCAAGTTTCTCTCCAATTTGTTGTGACCTTGGGACTCTGTTCAGGAAGTTCCTGCCTGTGCCTATAAATCCAAGTGTCTCTCCTACTCTGTCCTGCAGTAGTTTCAGAGTATC
>NW_012267318.1:4926201-4997547 GCF_000151885.1 Dipodomys ordii
TGACAGCAATGATAACTGTACATTAGTGGTGGTGTCTCTAGTGAAGCTAACAGTGCTGTATGGCTTTATTTCTTAGCTAGGCAACTTCTAAAATCAGTGATGAAAGCAAGTAACTGGGAGCCAGTGAGGCAAGGGAGCCTTGGCGATGAGCCTTTGTGCTAAGGCAGTGCTGCAGGCTGCAAGTCCACTCTTCTTTTTTTTTTAAACATTTTGACATGTATTATTATTATTATTATCTTTAAGTAGCTGTATAAAGAAGTTCCCATTCTACAAAACAGTGTATGAACACAAGGTGTCTGACAACGTTGTCACCCATCACTCCTAACCCATCTCTCACTGTTTAAAAAAAATTGAGATTAGGTGATTCCATAAATTTCACATATTTCACAGTATTGTGGAATAGTGACACTTAGTTAAAGTCACCAACACATTTTAACCTTCACAAGGCACATTGTCATTATCATGGTCTATAAAGTCTATGAATTCTATGAGCCTTGACAATACAAATTATTTCTTCCACATCAGGTGATGATTACTTTTCTTTCCTTTTGCTTAGTATAGGCTGTTCCCTCTTTCCCTCTCATTCCTCCCTTCCCACCGCTGTCTTTGGGTTGCTTAGTTCTTTTTCTTCTATGTCCAGTGCAGCTGATGGGCCACTTTGTTATATGTTATTCCATTTCCCACTTATTCTGTGTCCTCCTCCTGGCTTCCCTCTGTTGTGTGCATATATCTACCATATACATGGTCAAGAACATGGAGTCATTTAGTAATGATACGACAAAATGAGTATCTGTCCTTTATTTCTTGAGTCTTGTTTACTTTGTCATATCTTCTTGCATTTTGGCTTTAGCCTCCACATATCAGGGAGACCATGTGCCATTTGTCCCTTTGTTCTTGGCTTACCTCACTCAAAATAATTTGTTCTATTTCCATTTCCCTGAAAATGCCATTATTTTGTCCTTTCTAATGGCTGCATAGTATTTCATTGTATATAGGTACCACAATTTTTGGATCCACTCATCAGTAGTGGGGCATCTGGGTTGTTTCCAAAACTTGCCTATTCTGAACAGTGCTACAATAAACATGGAGGTGCATGTGTCTTTGTATACTGCTTCGTGTTGTTCAGGGTAGATGCCTAGGAGTGGTATGGCTGGGTCATAGCTCCAGATGTTTCCAAAGTGGTTGTATTAGTGTACATTCCCACCAGCAATGCAGTAGGGTTCCTCTTTCTCCATATCCCCTCCAGCATTTGTCATTGGCTGACTTTAGGATGTGGGCCTTTCTGACTGGGGTAAGGTGGTATCTCAATGTTGTTTTTATTTGTATTTCCTTTACAGCCAGAGATGATGCATATTTCCTCATATTTTTTGCCATTTTTATTTCTTCTGAGAAGTCTCTCTTTAGTTTCCATGACCATTTTATGATTGGTTTGTTAGATTTCTGAGGAGTTAGTTTCTTGAGTTCCCTGTATATAATGGATATTAGACTCTTGTTTGATAATTGCTGGTAAATATTTTTTCCCAATTAGTTGGCTTTCTTTCTAGTTTGGTTGCTATTTCTTTATTTGTGCAGAAACTTTTTATTTTAAGGTAGTCCCAATTATCAAGTTTCTCTCCAATTTGTTGTGACCTTGGGACTCTGTTCAGGAAGTTCCTGCCTGTGCCTATAAATCCAAGTGTCTCTCCTACTCTGTCCTGCAGTAGTTTCAGAGTATCATGTTTGATTACAAAGACAGCTTGGTCCTGGCACAAAAAGATACCCGAAGACCAATGGAACAGATTAGAGGACCCAGAAATAAAACCGCGTACATACAGTCGGTTGATATTTGACAAAGGAGCCAAAGACATACAGTGGAAGAATCATAAACTCTTCAACTACTGGTGCTGGGATAACTGGGTGACCACATGCAGAAAACTAAAAGTGGATCCTAGCCTGTCACCATGCACTAACATCATCTCAAAATGGATTAAAGACCTTAACACCAAGTCCACTGTTAATGGTGGACACTGTGCTCTTCTGGCTCTGCTCTGACCAGACCAGAGTGTGACCATTCACTTCAAGTCCTGTTACAAATAACCTCCCCTTGGCTCCATCCTTCCCACCTTCCCTCCCTTGACTTCTGATGCAGAGAGGTTTTTGTTTGATGTTAGTTTTGCATATCACAGAAATAAATGGATAGTGTAGTTACAGTTCTTGCCCACTATCATCCTCAAGCTAATTCCATGCCATTCTCTTCCCAGAGATCCAATGAAGATAGTGAATCTGGAGCATATTTTTCCATTCATATATGCTTATGTGCACTGTGATTTGTCTGTTTTGTTGTTTGAAGCTGGCACTGGGAATTGAAATCCAGGCCTCAGCCTCCCGTGTGCATTTGTTTTTTTCACTGGTGCTCTGCTACTTAATTCACACCCTTCATTTTTGTCTTTTGCTCATTTATGGGAGCTAAGAGACTCTTGGATTGATATACTTGGGCTGGCTTTGATCCATAATCCTCATATCTCAGCCTCCTCAATAGCCAGGATTACAACTGTGAGCCACCAGTTCCCAGCTTTGTTGGGAATAGTCTTTAATAAATATTGATGTCATTGGACTTTATATATGAATCTATCTTTCTTTTTATCACTTAGTATTTTATTTTCCAGATTTACCTATGTTGTTATTTCTGTTACCTGCGTTGTTATTTCTGATTTTTTTCTTTTCTTTTTTGGTGTTACAACATCAGACTTAAACTTGGTACCTGACTCTTCTCCCATTGGCTGGTGCTCTCCTAACTAAGCTATGCCTTCAACCTCTGTAAAAAAATTTGCTGCAGAGATTGAAACCAGAACCTCATGCATAATAGACACACACTAACATTGAGCCCCTATTTTATAAATTCTACTTAACATGTTTACTTGCCTTACCACCTTTCTGTCCTCTGTTATTTTACCCTTATTATCCTTTTATTTATCCTTGATTTGGAAAGAATATATTTTATTTGCATTATATAAATGTTAGCCTTGAAAATTGACACACATCTTTGGCTACTTAAAATTCTCCTATGTGTAGGTGAGTAGAATTTGCAGTGAGTGTCTATAAGTAGTTCTCCCTCTCAATTTTTTTTAATGTTACAGAAGATCTTCATTTTTGTGTTTTGTTATTGAATGATAATCAGGTCTTTATCCATTCTTAATACAGTTTTGTTCCCATTAAATTCTTTTTTTTGGAGGGGCATCCGGTTGTGAGGCCTGAACTCTGGGCCTGGGCACTGTCCCTCAGCTCTTCAGCTCAAGGCTAGCGCTCTACCACTTGAGCCACAGTGCCACTTCCTGCTTTTTTCTTTTTGCTTATGTGGTGCTGAGGAATCGAACCCAGGGCCTCATGCATGCAAGGCAAGCACTCTACCACTGAGCCATCTTCCCAGCCCCCCATTAAATTCTTAAAGTGGTCCCTTCACTCCACAAATGCAGAATTCACAAGGGCCCATGATGCAAGAGCAGGACCATAATTTCTCCCAAGTGGCTCTCCCCTATCTTTCTCAAGGGAAGGTACAGTTTTTTGCCAGTGAGATTGTCAGCATGAATTCTGACTTTGGTTATACATGATAGGGAGAGAAAGCCCTCTACTCAGCCTTCTTTCCCTATGGGTCAGGTCTCCTCTATGGGTAGTTTCTTGACATCAACAGCCACTCATTGTTGAGTCTCCCCAGGGTTTCATCTTAGTCTTTTAGGCTGAGACACTTTTTTCATTAATTTCTGCATGTCTGCATTCTACTGGTTAAAGAAGGTGTCTTTTGTTTGTTTGTTTGTTTAGTTGGATTGGATATTTGCTGTGTTCTTTCCTTCGTCAGTCTTATTGACCTCAAGGACTTGAAGTACTGCCTCATTATCAATGTCATCCATACAGACATCGTCAGTGTGTGTGTGTGTGTGTGTGTGTGTGTGTGTGTGTGTGTGTGTAGACATGCATGTGTGAGTACTAGGGCTTGAACTCAGGGCCTGGGCATTGTCCTTTAGCTCTCAGTCTCAAAGCTAGTACTCTACCATTTGAGCCACAGCTCTACATCTGGCTCTTTGGTGGTTAATTGGAGTTAAGTGTCTCACAGACTTTCCTGACCAAGTTGGTTTTAAACCACAGCCTCCTGAGTAGCTAGGATTATAGGCTCAAGCCACTAGCTTCAGAGATTTGCTTCTTCTTCATTTGTTCTTTACATGTTTTATTTTTGTATATAAAATTTGGATTATCTTTAAGTACTGTACATTTAACAAAGCAGTTTATGAATATATCTTGATCAATTCATCCCTTTTAATATTCACACCCATCATTCCCTTTCCCACCCCTTCCCTCATGCTTTTTGTTTTTGTAGGATATACATTAGATTCTTAACTGCATTCTCCCTCTTCATTATCCACTCCTTTCCCCTTTACCTTACCCAGCCCCTTTCAGAGTACCTGCTTCTCAGTGTTTTATTTTGCTGAACTTTCTAAGGAATTATAGTATTTGAGTTCTCCCTTGAATCTACTGTATTTCAGTTAATACATTTGTATATACGCACATACCACCCAATGTTTTTACTTGTAAATTTAAAATCTAAATCCGGCTTCCACATATAAGGGGAAACAGGCATCCTTTGTCTCTCTGGGCATGATGTATTTAGTTTTTGCCAGGTCTTTCCATTTCTTTACAAATGGTACAACACCATTCTTTCTAATGGAGGAGAAAAAATCCATTGTATATATAATCCACATAGGACTTTGCTTTTCTCTGATGTGCTATTCTGCCTTTTTATTTTGTCTTCTGTCTGCTTTACCCTGGGGAGGGCTTTTCCACCATTAGGTTTCTTTGGATTGAGACAATGAGACTCATTTTTTATCTGTAATAGAATGAATCTGCCACTGGGCCAAAACACATATACATCATCTTTCCTATATAATACACACATGTCTGATAGTGGCAGCAATTCGGGATTTTTAACCTTTAATCCCTTCATATCCAGTGCTGAGTAGATCATACTTTAAAGCCTACATTATACCACTTGATCTTTTTAAAACCTGGAGTAGCTATCAGCATCTCTATAATTGGGACAATTGAGGTGTGGCATGTAATTAACTCATCTAAAGATGGTGAACAATGACAGTCAACCTGCTCCTTTTTCCATGGAGCAAGAATTCCACCAGGAGACATAGTTGATGTTGAACTTATTAACTCTGCTCTTGCCATGGTAGTAGACAGAATCTCCAGGGCTCTTTCCAGGTTGATAACCTAGATCTGAAACCTATTCAGAGAAACCTCTGCAAAATCTTGCTCTTTATTTTACATATGCAAATCAGCACCAGAGCCAGATGTCAGTGGCTTCACATCTGTAATCCTAGCTACTCAGGAGACTAAGATATGAGGATCGCGATTCAAAGCTTGTCTAGGCAGGAAAGTCTATTGTACTCTTATCTCTAATAACCCACCAAAAAAAGAAATCAACAGGAACTAGAGCTGTGGCTTAAGTGGTAGTGCTCAACTGAAGTGTAAAAAGCTAGGAATAGCAGCCAGACCCTGAGTTCAAACCCTAGCACCAGCACCAAAAACAAACAAGCAAACAAAAACTACCAGAATAGAATCTAGAATGATTCTGAGACATGAAATATATTTGCTGTGTGTTGAAATATTAAAATTCTTGGATTTATTTTCTCAAATTTCTGGGGCATATATTTTCATGCCAGCTCCCACAGAAGTAGACCAAATGGCTTTGTAGACTCAATATATTTACATGGTAATGTATTAGTTTGACAATTTTCTATCATGCAGTATTGTATATTCTCCTTTTCAGAGATGCAATTGGTATACTGATGTAAAATTCATAAAATTCAGAAGATTGCTTTGGCTCTAATCTTTCTAATGGAAAGTAATGTGATGCCTTAAAAAAATAGTATGAGTATTGTGCATTGAGCCAGCCTACTTTCTCCATCTTTGCTGTCTCTGCCAGTCTTGCTCTAAGTGAATCCCTGAAATCCCTTTGTTCTGTGCTGTCCATCCTGTTTGCTTCTGAAGTTAATAACAAAGGAGCTATTGATAGCTTTTGTAGGCAAGCTCTTTTTTCTTCTTGGCCTCCTCAAGTAGCCTCATGGGCCACCCCATGCCTCCATCTTCCTTACCTACTTCACAGAAAGGGGAATTGAAAAAGATTTTCACTCATCTTGCATTTGTCTTATGGCTCCAGGAATATGAAAGCTGATCAAAAGCAGAAATTGCAGCTTTTCATTACATCTAGCAGCAGGAATCTTTAAAGAGACAGGAAGAAGAAAATGGTGCAGAAATGTATAAATTGACATGTAAGCCCACAGAGTTCAGAAAGTTCTGAAGTTATATCACTAGGGTCTTTTAAAAAGAGGAAGCCTGTGCTCTGGTGGTTTTCACCTCAGGAATTTAGTGCACAAGAATGCTTTGGAATTTTAAAGGGTTTGATGTTTCACAGTTATGGGCAGATTTCCTCAGAGTTGCATGTTGTCTAGTATGGTTTTCAAAATCATTCTGTATATCAGTGATTTCAGCAAGATCCATACCTTAACATCTTTTATTTCATAAGCTCATCACTCATCCTGCTATTCTAGGGGAATGTTAATCTTGCTGTGGCTGAAAAAGAAGAAGAAAGGAAATAGATAATGATCTCTAGGTCCTGCCTGGAGCCAGATGATCAGGAACATCTGCCCACTCAGGGTCCGGCAGGTGGCTCTTGGGTGAAAGGAGTGTTTGAGACATTTTAACTTTGTGTGTGTCTGTGTGTGTCTCTGTGTGTGTGTGTGTGTCTGTGTATGTGTGCATGTGCATGCTTCTTTTCATTACCTTTCAGTGGTTTACAAAGGGGTTTCAATTCAACCAATCAGTTTATAAGTACAATGCACCTCGATTCAATGTGCCTCTTCCATCATTCTCACTCATCTTTCTCAATAATATTTCAGTTTTAAAAGTAGTTCTGAGATAGCTGATCTCCAGGAAGACAACTTACGGCATCTGAATTTTGTTCTGAATTCATTATTGAATTTAATCTCACCTTCCAAGAACAGGTGTCCCTCAGCATCCATGAGAGAATTGAATCCAGGATACTCCAACTTCCACATACACTCCCACCTTTTAAATAAAATTTTATACTATTAAAGGAGGAGGCTGCAATGCTTGGTAAGAAATGTACGCATTATCCTGCCCATGCAATTGTAACCCCTCTGTACAGTATGTTCACAAATAAAATAAAATTAAAAAAAAATTTATAGTATTTGCATAGGACCGATGCATACCCTCTCTTTAAATCATCTCAAGATGACTAGTAATACCTAAAATACGTGAATTCTATGTAAAAACTTGCTGTAGACTATTTTATGGCAAGAAAAGGGGACTGGCTATGGATGGTAGGGATGCAAGTTTTCGTTTGAATAATTTTGATGTGCATTTAGTTGAATCCATGGATATGAAAGGCTGATTTCATTGACTACAAACATATTTGGAAGAAGAATGTCAAAACTAGTATAATATTGCTGAGAAATTCTTTCAAACTCCCCAGAGAAAACAGCTGACACATTTTTTTAAAAGTATATATTGTAAGCTTTATTCACAACAACTTTCCCTGCAGGAAAGTGAAAAGGCCCACTGAAAAAAGGAATACTATTTTGGAATTTGCCCAAGACAAACTGAACCAGATAGATTCATTTTTAAAGCATTTTATGGTTTCCGCACAACTTAGCAGAGAAGAAATGACCAAAGTCAGAGATCCATCTGTTTTTAGTAAACTAGGCAGGCTGCTCAGAAATCAGTAGTCCACTCTCATTCACTGTTATCTCTCTAAGTGCTTATTTTGTGAATTTTCAATGCTCCATATTACTTATGTCTCTTACACCCTGCTTACAGCTGAGCACACAGGGCAGAATTTAGACACAGTGTAGCCACATCTAGCTGCAGGTGAGAGGAGCTGCAGTCTGGCCAGATTAATACTTTATGGCCTTTAAATCATGATTGAATTGATCTACAGCCAGGAAGCTAAGTGTCTCCATTTCCAGACACGATGTATTGACTTATAAACACCACCTCAACATTTAATCAAGAAATAAGAATTCATGAGGCACATTTGTTTTTCACTTATTGGGTTGGAATGGAATATCCTTTATCTGTTCTCATATAATGGATGCTAATCTACTTAGGGAGATGCACTGTTTAATACTTATCAGCCACAAGGCAATGAGTAAGCCAAGCAAGTCGATGTTATCAATATAATTAATGTTATAAGATAAAACTTTCTTTTAGGTTCATCGGAGAAAAAGATATATGGAAATAGAAATTATCAATGCACAAGGAGACAAGGAGGTTGAATGAGCCAAAGAGAAAAGGAAATTCATTATTGGTTAAAGAAAAATGCAAATATATTAAAGCAAGATTTGTGGAATGTAATGACAGAAGAGTAGAAGATTCTATTTGGGGGAAATAAGATTAAAAGAGATATACAAGGCCTTCCTACACCTTCATCTTATATAGAGTTCTACATATCCTAAACTTCAATTATTTTCTTATCACTTATGTTTACCCTTATTCATTTACATATCTCTATTTTATATTTAATAACCCAAGATGTAATTGTTGAGGGCCTCTTATGTGGCAATACAGTGACAGTCCCTGGAGACGAGTGTACAATTATGGGTTCTGTAGGCACATAAGCTTGACTGAAGGCCTGTCTTTGCCAACTGAGCAGAGACTCTCAGCCCTCTGTATGCAGTTTCTGAACCCATGAAGTCCATTAAGTACTCTTGATTGTAAAGAGGCTTGCAGAGGGCAGTACTCTCCTTGATTTCCAAGACTTCCCTGAGACTAGTTAGTCCACTCGTTGAACTTTTCCTTGGATTCAATGAGTTGTCATACATTTTTACTCCCTCATGTACAATTTGTGTTTTGACATTCAAGTTAACCAGCACTCAAATCAATTGCCAATAGATTTGGACTTCATGAAAATTAATGAGATATACTATGTAAATTAGCTAACATCATGAATAGTATGTAAATGCTTAATGGTGTCAAGTATTATTATTTGTTGTTGTTGTTGAAACACCCTTTGCCTCTGACTTTACATTCATACAGTTTGGTGTGTGATACAGGAAGATAAAAAGGGACATCTATGGAAAACTAGATGTTCTAGGTACAGAAAGGTACCTGGGCTTGAAAGTATGCAGAATATAGAAAAGGTCAGTTCTGGGCTGGGAAGTTGGCTCAGTGGTAGAGCGCTTGCCTTGCATGCATGAGACCCTGGGTTCGATTCCTCAGCACCACATAAGCAAAAAGAAAAAAGCCGGAAGTAGCGCTGTGGCTCAAGTGATAGAGTGCTAGCCTTGAGCGGAAGAGCTGAGGGATAGCACCCAGGCCCAGAGTTCAGGCCCCATGACCGGACCCCCAAAAAAAAAAAAAAGAAAAGGTCAGTTCCAGTGCAATGTAAAGATGGTTCCGAGATAATCAGACCCAGAAGTTGAGTTATTGAGGTGATAAGAAAAAAAATATTTAAAGTGAGAAATTAATGTACTTGAAAATCTGCAGCATCTGAATGAAGTGGAAATAAGTTGGTTTATGCTAGAGAAGCAGAATAAAAGAATACAGAACTTCCTAAACTAAGCTAGAAAGTTTTGACTCTTCGGAAGGGGCTTAAAGCATGAGAGCGAGGTGGCATAGATATATCACAGGCTTTAGATATAGTTCTATGATATGGAAGGAGTAGACTTTATATTTTGCTTGGATTAGAACTGTGAAATATTGCCAAACTCTCTACTAATACTGGTATATGTATTCATCTAGATAGATATGTATATTTAGACTGAGTAATCCAAAATGCACTGACTAAAAATAAAGAATTCATTACGAAATTATAGATTAAAATTAATTACAGGAAAATTGGTTCCTGACTTTTATAACTTAAGTGGAAAAATACAGCCTGCTATAACAAATGTTATAGCATTAAGTGGTTAGACTATCTAACTCTATAATTCAAACAGCTATATACTTTGTAAAGCCTGTTTTTATCTCACTAAATATTAGGAAACAACGGAAGACACTCCATAAAAGTGATAATGATGAGAAGATATAGTGTAATTATAATCTTTAGAACTCAGATCCCCTTGGCTGACTTCAAACTTACTGGGCTTTCATAGCCCATGAATGTAAATATCTTATAACCTCTTTCCCATCACTCCTGGAAGGGAAATATCATCACAGCATTAAAACCTTCCATGTATATGAGCCCACAGATGACATCCTCTTTCTTTACAAGGCCTCATGCCAAATGCTGTCATAACTTACTGCACACCATAGCCAAAGTCAGCCAAAGTTTAAAGGGGATCCTTGTTTCACGAAGTCCTCTGTAGAGAACTATATGAAGGGAGCCAAGACCAGAGGTGGTTTCTGATGCTGGTCCTCTGAATTTGAGATGTGGACTTGTGTTTGAGAAATACTTAGGAGTTGAGTTCAAATGGAAAGGAAAGGGTATACAAATGGAATCATAATATGCAGTGTACCTATGTGAAAATGGAACCAGCGAACTAGAGGGTAGTCATTGGAGCGGGATAATGAAGAGAACAAAGGAAGGGGCAACATTGGTCAAGACACATTGTTCTCATACACTGACATAGTGAATTGAAATCCCTTTGTACAGCTACCTAAATATAATAGAAAATTACAGACTCAAGGGAGCTTAGTGATTCACTGGAAAGAGTACTAAGGAAAGAATGAGACTAGGAATCTCATTAAATTTCTTCCCTCAATAGCCTATGACCAGAAGCACAGGTGGAGGAACCTACTGGTGGGGCAGTGGGGAAGGGTCTGATGGTGATTTTCATGTACATATGCAGCATTTGACTACTTGCATACCTAGGTGCCAAATACAACAGATTTGTCTGTCTTTGGATGAAGTCAGTGTTAATTAAGCTCCTGGGTTCCTTCTCTGACCATGACCATAAGCTGTACAGCTTGTTTGAATAGAACTAGGAGTCACACAGTTAAAAGCAAAGCAGCAGGGATCAAGGCCCTAGGTACTCAGGCAAGAGATACTGGCAGAAGTGATCTCTGGATCATATATTTTCGTACCCAGTTGTAGAGACCTAAATATACTGAATTCTCTCAATGGTAGAACCAAATCCTAACTGGCCAATATGGTAGACTGAGGTAGACTAGGGTGTTAGACAAAGAAAAGGCAACGATAAAAGGAGTTATAAGACAGGCGATGGGGTTAATGCCAGTGATTCAACACAATGGGCCTTACTATTATTGCACAGTTCACTTTATAAAAATTATTACATCTTTTATTTAAGCATATATGTATTATAGGCAGCCCAGGTACTTTCCAGGCAAT
Source organism: Dipodomys ordii (assembly GCF_000151885.1). Lineage (NCBI taxonomy): Eukaryota > Metazoa > Chordata > Mammalia > Rodentia > Heteromyidae > Dipodomys > Dipodomys ordii. Next base: position 4,937,546 of record NW_012267318.1, read on the forward strand.
TCTGTTTATGGGGAAACTCATCTTTGGTCCTCATCTTTTAGGATAGCCATTATCTTTTGCACTTAATATCATTGCATTCTTGCAGGTTCACTGGACATTGATTCCATAATTTTACTTGGGGGAACTGTCTTTATTTTACTTCATAGAGCATTACAAAAGGATTATAAAAACCTGGTAGAGATATTTGAGGATGATACCAAAGGTTTCTCCATGTCTTACAAAATTGTTTGGGTAAGTGGCATAAACAATGGCTTTGGAATAGAGATCTTTTGGAAGAATGAAATTGGCAGGATTTGGGTACCTTCTTTCTGTTCCTTTATTACACTGCATTACTAAGGAAATCTCCATTCTTCTTCACTTGTGAAATGAGGTAGTGTTGCTGAGTGAATAACAGCCTGAGATTTATTTTAGGTTTTCAAATTGTCCAGGGCACTTTCAAATCATTCGATCATGTTATAATCAGCAGCAACAGGAAGAAAATAAACTGCAAATCTCAGAAAATGCACTGACTTCCTTGTTATAATGGATGTGGAGCAAAAGATTCAAGTCACAGACAGAAAATAATTTTAAAACATAGCATGTTTATTCTAGGACAAGTTATGTCTGAAATGCTTAGAAATAAATACAATTAATGAACTTCCTCTAGCTTCTACCTTTTTCTCATCATTTGCAATTGTCTAAATCTTTTTTTTAACCAAACAATGATTTCCATACCAATTGAAATGTTTTCTTTTTTTTCCTTTCAGACTAGGTCTTGCGTTAAGGTTATTAGATATCATGCGCCTTTATGTGACTTAACAGGATGGAATAAAAGGCTAGCACTCTGACGGAGTAGTGCCAATGCCTTATAGGCCATTTCTTCCATTGTAATGAGATCACCACAGCTGTTGGTTGGGTTTCCTAAGCTTTTAATTCAGTTTTCTATTCTGCATCTACAAGTATTTACGATATATCATGCACACACACACACACCCCAAAAAAGTACTTTCAAATCTAAGATGATTTCTCGGCAGTTCTTTGCATCAACATATGATTCTCTTCTTAGAAAGATATGCTCATGTTCATGATTTTAGTATCTCTCTTCAAAAAAAGTGGCTTAAACTATATTTTCACATTAACTTAGAGAGTTTCAGCCTTAAGAGCCTACATTTAATAAACTCAAAGCTTTAAGCTAATCATGTTCATAGTTATATTACCAAAGATCACACTTGTAGGAATTGTAACCAAAAGAGACACATAATCACTATATAATTATCTCAGGAATGGTACATATTATTCTAAATATTACTTATATAAAATTTTGCAACCAGAAAAGTTATACGAAGAAAGCAACTTGAAGAACCTATCCTGTGTTTTATGTCTTAATACTAAGGATGTCAGGGAAAGGAAGAGACCTGAGAAAATCTAGAAAATTCTTATTCGGAAGACAAGTTGTAGAAGCACATTGAGGAAAGGATCAAGGTTTTTCTTTTTATGTCATGAATAGAATTTATTTTTAGAGCAGTTTTGGATTTATACAGAATGGGGTTGGAAGTACAGTTTCCACATACACAATCGTGTCCGGCCTCTCTCAGGACATTTTGCACTGGTATGGTACTCGTTTGTAATTCGTCAGTCAATATTGATATATCATGGATGACCAAAGGCCACAGTTTAATTTGGGGTCACTCTTTTTGTGCATTCTATGGTTTCTTGAGGAAGACATCACTATATGTCTCCATCATGATAGTGTCACACAGAACACTTTCATTGCCCTAAATAATCCTGTTTCTCTTATGCCTTCCATTTTCACCTATGCTCTCCATTTCCCTTGATCCACCACACCCCCAATACCAACCACTGATTTTTAAGCTGCCTTTGTGGTGTTATCATTTCAATAGTGGCATACAGTTGGATTTATGCAGTAAGAACACTTGTAGACTGGCTTCTCTTGCTTAGCAGTATGCCTTTGAAATTCATGTAGGAGGCTCAAGTTGGCAGACTCACGACACAGAACATCTTCTGTGTTACCACTCATCTAAAATGAAGTCATCAATGTGGGGCTTAGAGAGATTTGTAATAAGGAAAGGCAAGGGAAGGCAACAAGAAACAGAATCCAGATGAAACCCAGATGTTGGATTTTATAAAAGAAACAGTGAACTGCAATTCAGAGAATTGGAAGGGGGTGGGAGGAAATCTCTACCAGTGCAGCTACAAGCCAAGGTGCAACTCAACATAAGAAGTTCTGAGGATCATAGATGAGCACCAAGATAAAAGGTCTGCATACTGCACAACACACAGATGCAAAGGAAGGAAAGGAATCTGGCCAACAGACAGAGAGAAGATTTTTTTTCTTTCCTTCTTAAATTTTCTTTATTATTATTATAAAGATGATATACAGGACAGTTACAGTTACATAAGTGAGGTAAAGTGTACATTTCTTTTTGGACAATGTCACCCCTTCCCTGCTCTCTCCCAGTTTTTCCCTCCCATCCCCACCCACATGTTGTAAAGCTCATTTTCAACATAGTATCTAGTGAGTATGACTACTGCATCTTTCATCCTTTGCCTCGTCATTTCTGTGCTTCCCCTTCCTCTTCTAAGGACATATCGATGAACAAACAAGACAAAAAGAAAAGAAAACAAAAACAGCAACAAAGAAAAAACCTCTCTTGTTTCTATTTCCTGGAGTTCATTTTCATAAATGTGATTTTGTCTCTCTGAGCTGGTCTTACCTCATGTAACATAATTTTTTTCTAGGTCCATCTATGTCCTTGCAAACGACATAATATTATTCTTTCTAATGGCCATGTAAAATCCCATCATGCATAGGTGCCACAATTTTTGGATCTACTTATCTGTTGTGGGACATCTGGGTTGTTTCTATAAATTGGCTATTGTGAATGGTGCAACAATTACATGGATGTGCAAGTATCTTTATGGTGTCCTGGCTTGTGATATTCTGTCCAGGAGTGGGATGGCTGGGTCCTAGGGAAGATCTATGTTTAGTTTTTTGAGGTCCCTCTAGACTACTGTCGAGAGTGGCTATACTAGTTTACATTCTTACCAACAATGCAATAGGGTTTCTTTCCCCCGACACCCCTAACAACATTTGTTATTGTTTGAATTCACCATGTTGGCCAATGTAACTGGTGTGAGATAGAATCTTAGGGTTGTTTTAATTTGCATCTCCTTTCTGGCCAGGAATGATGAACATTTCCTCATGTGTTTTTTTGGCCATTCGAACTTCTTCTGAGAAGTCTCTCCTTAGCTCATTTGCCCATTTGGTGATTGATTGCTTTTTTAGCTTTGGGAGTGGTTAGTTTCTTGAGTTACTTGTATAGTTTGAATATTCAGCCTTTGTCTAATGTATTGCTGGTAAAGATCTCCCAGTCTGTTGGCTGTCCTTCTAATTTTTCCTTCTTAAAAATATTTATAAATCCCAACGCTTCCTTTCTCCAAAGCCTAAATGGAACAAATTGGGCTCAAATTTACCAACAGAATCTATTTGGCAGGGGTGGGAGTGAGAAGCCAGTTGCAAAGCCAAAAACAGTAGCCACAGAGCTGGGAGTGAAGCAGATCTGCAATGCAAATTCTCTGAACTCTGGTAAGAAGAAAAGCTTAGACAGAATTGTGAGGTGAAGGCACTTGGGATCAATTAGAATCCCTTGCCTTGTCTGACCAGAGAAAATGGCATTGGATTGCTTTGCACCTTTACACAGAGCTGGAGATGCTTGGACAGCAGCCACTACTGGAAGTTTATTACAACACAAGAAGAAACATCCAACCTGGCAAACCTTGCTCAGCTACAAGTACAAGTTGAGGGCAGCGCCTACAACAGCTGGCCTGCTGAAGGTAAACACCATCTGGAATTCAGCTCACCAGAGGAAGCAGATCAGTTCTAGCTCCTTAACAGGGTCCACTGCTCTAAATTCTTTAAGAAGCTTAGAGAGAGAGAAAGAGAAAAAATGCCCTCAAATCAAAGAACAAAATCACTTACCTTCCACAAAGGAAAATACAGTCCTGAGTGGTAAAGGTCCATCTTCTTGCCCTCCACAAAGAAGTATTATTAGCTGATGTATATTTCATTGTTTTTTTTCTTATTTTTGTACAGTGGAAGTTGTCTGATGGTTGTAGTTGTCGATTTGTTGTCTTTCCTTTTACTTTCTTTCTCTCTCTTTTTTTTTAACTATTGTATTTTCTGCTGCACTCAATTTCATTTTTTTCTCACCACTATTCTAGGTTTTCCTGTACTTCTACCTTCTTTCCTCTACTTCTCCTTTTTAAGTTATTTCCTTCCTCCTTCATTTCTCTCTCTTCCCCCCTTTGTTTTTAATGATTCAATGACTAATATTTCTAGATCTAATTTTCCTTCAGCACTGCTAGGATTTTGAACTCATGGCTTTCCTCTTGCTATGGGGGACCCCTACTGCTGAGCTGTGAATCAAGCCCCTCAGGGGCTGTTTATTTATTTATTTATCATTTTAATTTTATTGTCAAGATGATGTACAGAGGGGTCACAGTTACATAAATAAGGTATTGAGTACATTTCTTTTGTGTGTGTGTTTATATAGGTTTATTTATTTATTATTTATTGTGAAAATACCATACAGAGGGGTTACAATTACATGGATAAGGTAATGAGTACATTTCTAATCAAGCATTGTTGCCTCCTCCTTTGTTTCCCCTTCCCATCCCTTCCTTGAGTATATTTCTTGTCTAACTTGTTACCTTCTCCTTAATTTTTCTCCCTCTTTTCCTCCTTCCTCCCCAAGGGGGCAGTTTATTTTTTAGATGCAGTTTTGCCTCCAACCTGTCTGCATACTATACTGTTACAGGATGACAGGTGTGTGCTACTGAATACAGCTGTTGGTTTAGAAGGGAGTGTCATAAACTGTCCCTGCTCCTTCTGGTCTTTGACCATGATCCTCCCTGTCTCTCTGTTTTAGGTTCATAGCAACACGTGAAGATATTCTGTGTCTCTAGCCTTCCTGCTTAAGTCTCCTACTTGAAAAAAATCTTAAGTGCAAATTAATAAGTGAGAGGAGCCAATCTACAAGGGCTATTACTGTGTGATTACAACTGTCTGGCACAATTGAAATGGCAGTACCGCAAAGGCAGCAGAAAGGTCAGTGGTTGGCAGGTGGGAGTGGGGCATCAGGGAGAGTGGAGGACATAGGTGAAGCACAGGGGATTTTTAGGATGATTAACCATTCTGTGTGACACTAACCATTCTGATGGACACATGGGGCCACAAGCGGTTTTTTACTCAAGGCTGACACTCAACCATTTGAGCCACAACTCACTTCAGGCATTTTTGGTGGTTAATTGGAGAGAAGAGTCTCACAGACTTTTCTACCTGGGCTGGCTTTGAACTGCAGTCCTCAGATCTCAGCCTCCTGACTAGCTAGGATTACATGCATGAGCCACCAATGGTCAGCTGCTTTCCCTCTTTTGAGTGATGGTAGGAATTATGATTCCAACAGAAAATTCTCAACTGAGAAGACTCCAACAGAGAAATACATATATAGATAACTAAATAGATAACCCTCCATGCCAATTAGTATACAATTTCAAAACACAAACACTAGAAAATACGAAAAAAATCAAAACAACATGACCCCTCCAAAGTAATCCTTTCCTAATGACGGAATCAAGAGATACTGAAACAACTGAAATGCCAAAGAATTCAAAAGCTCATTTCTAAAAATGAGCAATGACCTTAAAGTGGGCCCAAACAAACAAATGAAGAATAAGGAAGATTCAAGACCAGAATAAAAAAGTCAATGTGTATGAGAAGTTCAGTGGTATACTGAGAGTCTGAAAAACAAAAAAAAATCAAAAACAACTAAACAGAAATATTGGAAATGAAAAACTTGATGAACCCAGCAATACCTACAGTGAAAAATATCAGAGATTGAAGCCAAGGTAGAGGAAATATTATGTTTAAATAGAAATAAAGAAAATGGGGGCTGGGGTTTAGCCCAGTGGAAGGGCGCCTACCCGGCGCGTGCAAAGCCCTGGGTTCAGTCCTCAGCCCTGGGGAAAAAAAAATAAACACAACTACTGTGGGACACGATTTGTCTAAACCAAACCTATGAATCTATGTGAAAGAAGCAGAGGTTGAGCTATGAATCAAAGATGTAAGAAAAATATTCAACAAAATTACAGCAGAACATTTCCCAAATCTTGGAAAAGTGATTAATATCTCAGTACATGATGAACCCCAAATGGACTGGAACAGAAAATAAACCATACACATCACATTATACCTAAAATCTCAAGTCTAGAAACCAAAGAAAGGATGTTGAAAGCTGTAAGAGAATAATGACAACTTATTTACCAAGAAGGAAAAAAACACCAAAACATCAGAATTACATCAGACTTCTCAGCAAAAACCCTAAGCCCAGAAAAGCATAGCATGTATATTTGGAGCTTTAAATATAAACAAATGCCAATTAAGAATACTCTATCCAGTGAAGTAACCCTTTTAAGTTAAAGAAGTTAAAGCTTTCCAAGATAAACAGCAGCTAAAAGAATTTGTAAACAATAAGCTAGCATTGATGAACTTACTTAAAGGAATCCTTCACATACAGAAGAATGAAAGCCACAAACACAAGAGCTTAGGGAAGAATACATTTCATGAGAGAAAAAGGTGCTGTTTTGATGACTATGGCTCTGTGGAATAATTAGATATTGGATATTACCATCCAACCAGCACTGTTCTTTTGCCCATCTGAGGTCTGTGGCGATCTGTCTATCTGAAGTCTTTTGTGGTTTCATAAGATTTTAGGATTGATTCCTTTTTACTCTGTAGGAAATTCAATGTAACTTTGCTTTCAGAAAAAAAAGTAGCCATTTTCACAATATTCATTCTACAAGTTTATGAACATGGGAGGCCTTTATACCTTTGGTATTTTATAGCTTTCCTTGTAGAAATGTTTTCCTTCCTAGGTATTTGTTTGGAAGTTACTGTAAATGAGAGTGTGGTCTTGATTTTTCTTTTCTCAGCCTTTTCATTATGGGTATTGAGAAAAGCTACTAATTTTTCTATGTTGGTTTGGGGCACTGCTACTTTACTAAAAGTATTCATTGTTCATCAGATTTACAGGTTTTCCGATGAACTCTTTAGGATCTTACAAGTAGAGAGCAATTTTGTCGGCAAAAGGAAGAATTTGGTTTCTTCATTTTCCATTTTTATCTTCTTTATTCTTTTTTCAGCTTTTATTGCTCTTGCTAAGAATTCACTATATTGAATAAGAGTGGAGAGAATGGAAATTCTTCTCTAGTTCCTGAATTTAGAGAATGTTTTCAGATTTTCCCCATGCAGAAGATTGACTATAGGTTTGTGGTAAATAAGCTTTATTATATGGAGATATAAACATTTTGATCCTGGCTTCTTCAGGAATTTTTTAAAATTTTTTATTTTTTGTGAAAAAACCATACAGAGGGGTTACAATTACATGGGCAAGGTAATAAGTACATTCTTATCAAGAATTGTTGCCTTCTCCTTTGTTTCCCCTGCTCATCCTTTCCCAATCTCCCCCACCCTTCCCCTGTCTCCCCCCCACCAAAGTTGTAAAGTTCGTTTTTCTACATAATGTCTTATACATCTCATTGTTGCAGTGGGCCCACCTGTATCCCTATTTAAACAATTTGTTTTTTCCCTTCCCCTCCACAAATTATACCAACATCATATACAGTGAAAACAGGGGTTATACCATGGGGGAGGGACATACAAAGCAACAAAGAAATCATCTTATAAATATGTTAGAAAAAATCGCAAGAAAGAAAAAAAATTTGAATCCTTATCTTGGGGTTCATTTCACCTAACATCAACTTATCTGACCGCTTCTGCTTGTCTCAGACATAAAATGAACCCACAGACCTATAGCCATCTAATCTTCAATAAGATAGAATGGAAGAAAGACAGCCTCTTCAGTAAATGGTGCTGGCAAAATTAATTAATCACTTGTAGAAAACTAAAGCTAGATCCTTATATATCACCCTGTACCAGAATCAAGTCCAAATGGATCAAAGACCCCTGAGTCAAAGCAGACACTCTGAAAACATTACAGGATGGAATAGGAGAAACCCTAGGTCTCTTAGACACAGGCTGAAATTTTCTTAAAAGAGACCCAGAAACACAACAAATCAAAGAAAGGTTGGACAAATGAGGGCTGGGAAGGTGGCTCAGTGGTAGAGCGCTTGCCTTGCATGCTTGAGGCCCTGGGTTTGATTCCTCAGCACCACATAAGCAAAAAAAAGAAAAAAAGAAAAAAGCCGGAAGTGGCGCTATGACTCAAGTGGTAGAGTGTTAGCCTTGAGCTGAAGAGCTGAGGGACAGAGCCCCGGCCCAGAGTTCAGGCCTCAGTACCGGACCCAAAAAAACCAAACAAACAGAAAGGTTGGACACATGGGATTGCATGAAAATGCAGAGCTTCTGCATGGCAAAGGACATAGCTAGCAAGATCAATAGAAAGCCCATGGATTGGGAGAAGATCTTCACTAGTCATACAATGGACAAGAGTCTCATATCTAAAATATACCTGGAACTCAAAAAAATTAAATTCCCCAGCAACAAATCCTCAGAGAAACAACTGTCTAATAAATAAGTGGGCTAAAGACTTAAAGAGAAACTTCTCTGAAGAGGAATTTTTTTTAATCATGAAAGGATATTGAATTTTGAGAAGGAGATTTTCTGTGTCTCCTGAGATAATTATATAATCATATGTTTTTTTTCTTGATTGTATTTATATGCTTTATTTTTCATATTGGTTTGTCTCTGGAGTGAAACTAGCTTGATCATGACATATGATTCTTCTAATGTATTAACTTTTTATTTTTTAAAAAATTATCTTTAAATAGTTTTAAAAAGCGGTTTCAATTCAACATGTTAGTTTATGAATACAGTGAATCCTGATCAATGTCATCTCATTCTTCCTCATCCCCCATTTTCCCAACTTCATCTATTTCTCAGGTTTCCTAGTTTCAGTTGCACATATATTCCTTGTGATACATTGTATTGCTGAAGTTTAGTTTCAAGTATTTTTTATGGGGGAATTTTATATCCATGTTTAGCAAGAAAATTGATCTATAGTTTTCTTTTGTTGTTGTGTCTTATTGGGTTTTCTATAAGGGTAATACTGATTTGATAAAATCATTTTGGAGATATTCAAACCCTTTGAAGCTTATGAAATAATCAGAAAAGCCTTGGTGTTAGTTCTTTGATGGACTGATAAAATTCAGCACTAAATCTACCTGATACTGGGATTTTCTTTTTTCACAGAATCTTTATTATTGTGTCAATCTCATTGCTTGCTATATATCTATAATCCTTTTAGAACTCCTTTGCTGTATCCCAAAGGGTATAGCAAGTGGTGTTTGTATTACATCTAGTCCTAAAAATCTTTTACTTTCTGTCAATGCAGATATGTGTTAGTCCACTTGCTCTCAGGCTCACTTTAACTCCGAAGTTTCTTTGTTGAATTTTTTTGGTCCAGACGATCTATTGATGAGATTATTGATTCACCTTGAAGTCATCTATTATTATTGCATTTAGATCTGTCCCTTTATGTCCTGTAGTAATTTCTTTTTTTTCCTCAGTCATAGGGCTTGAACTCTGGGCCTGGGTGCTATCCCTGAGCTCTTTAGCTCAAAGCAAGCTCTCTACCACTTGAGCCAAAGCACCACTTCCAGTTTTCTGGTAGTTAAGTGGAGATAAGAGTCTCATGGGCTTTCCTGCCCAGTCTGGCTTTGAACTGTGATCCTCAGATCTTAGACTCCTGAGTAGCCAGGATTACAGGTATGAGACACCTGTGTTCTTTTTAAATGAAATAAAGTGTGCCAACTTTCAGTATTTATATATGTATTATGTATTTAGAGTCATTATATCTTCCTTTATTATTTTCATTGTTTTTATTATATTATAAAATATATTATTATATTTTCTTTATTAATATGTAGTGACCTCCTTTATCTCTTCTGCCTAATTTTGTCCTAAAGTATTTCTTGCCACATATATGTGTATCCAATTTTGTTTCCTTTTGGATTTCATTTTCTTGGAGTATCACTTTCCATCTTTTCCTTTTCAGTCTCGCAGGAAGATGAGCTTTTTCTAAACAGCAAGTAGTTGGATCTTATTTTTTAATCAGTCCAGTAGTCAATGTTTTTTAATTAGACAGTTAAGAGCATTTGTATTTAGAGTTATTATTGGGGTCTGTACTATCTTCTTCTTTCATCTTAGAGGCTGGTTGGTTTAATAAATTCATAATGTTTGATTTTTTTCAATTTCTTATTTATTCTTTTAGATTTATTTTATTCCCAAGCTCTGTCTTTGTAAATAACTTCATAGTTCTCTCTTGCAATTTTTAGCATTCTTTATATCTTCTGTACTATAGATGGATTTTAGTGTTTTAACTATAATATGGCATGAAGAGCTACTTTTCTGATTATATCTATTTGGAATTCTAAAGGCCTCATGACCATAGATAACAAGTTCTTTTCCCAAATTGGGTGAGTTTTCTGCTATTATTACACTGAATACGTTTCTTTTTTTAAGTCTATATCTCGATGCTCTCTTCCATGCCATAGATTTTGATCATAACTCTTGATCATAACTCAGAGCTATTGGATTTTGTGGTCATATTATTTTATTTTATTTCTTTTTTGTTGTTGTACTAAGGTTTGTACTCAGGACATTATGTACCTATGTACACATCTACCACTTGAGCCCTTTTTCAAGCCCTACTTATTTTCTTTTACCTTATTGCCATCTGCTTTCTCCCCTTCTCTTTCTCATAAAACTATTACACACAATTTATAACTCAGAGTAGCTGTTCTCTAGTTCTAGTATTTTTTTTGTCTTCTTTCCTGTCTTCTTTATATTTCTGTTTTGGAAATCTCTACTGACATTCCTTCAAGCCAAGTAATTCTTTCCTTAGCCATATCCAATCTACTGATGAGACTATCAAAGGCATTTTTCATTTCTGTTAAGGTCAAGTCTTGTTCAGAACAGAATGTTCTGGGTATATATCAGAGTGATGTTTTTTAATGCTCCCTGACAGAAAGATGGAATTTTTTTGTTAGATTCACTATGAGAACTTGGTAGGACTAGTAAAATGAATAACAGTTTATGTGTCCCTAGGAGTTTTTTAACTTTCCTTTGTCCACATTAAATATTCAGAAATTTACCAATTACTAGTTGAATTTTCCTTCTGACTCTAGTGATGACTTCCATTCCTAGGCTTCTGCTCAAGTAAGTTTGGTCAACATTTTAATCCTCTGTCTTGACAATGGTGGGAGTAGTAGCTATTTTTAATGGGTCTGAGATTAGTTGTTTACCCTGTTTTTAACTGGAGAATTAATCATGATTTCTAAGCTACTTACATGCCAGAGCAGACTGAAAATCCTTTCTTTTTCTATTTGATTAAGAAGTCACCTGGAGGGCTAGTTACTTTAAGAAGACATTGTAATGTTCCAAACTGGCTAATAATGTATCAATACTTTAAAACAATATTTCAGAAAATATTTGTTCCATATTTATCTTTTGGAAGGTGGCACCAGTGAGGAATGGTTTTTCTTTTTCTTCCTAAGAGTGTTTTCTTCTGGTTCAATGGTGAAATAAATTTACATTTGACTGGTTAGGTAAGATCTGAGTTAACAGACCTTATGTTTCTGGTTTATTCCCAGAGTGGTTCAGTTTCTCTTTTAAATTGAAAAACACATATAGAATTAGTTTACTATCTTGTTTATCACTGCAGTTAAACTAGAAATTTCTTACCCTTCCCATGAAGGTCTATATCATCTTGCTTTTCCCTATTTTTAACTTATTTGCTCCATGGCTATAATCACTCTCTCCTTTTCTCACTCTTCTCCAATCAGACAGGCCAAGATCACTCTCCATTACAAGGCCTTAGAATTTATAACCTTGCCTTCAAAGTTGGTGCAACAGATTTCTCATGACCAGTGCCATCCTATAACTTCTGTTTCAGATCATTAGGCATTTCTCCTAAAAAAAAATCTTCCCCTCTGTCCTGTCCTAATTGTAACATTCAATATTAGACCTACTCCTTGCTTCCCTTTAAGAAAAATTCCACTAGATTCATTTATTTTATTTGCTTTATGGTTCAAATATTATTGAGATAGATGATTTATTCATTAATATTTGAGTTAATTTCTTAACTTGTCAAATGCTACAAAAACTATAAACAGCCTAAATGAATAACATCCCTTCTAATTCATCCTCTCTGCAGTCATCATTGATGGTTTCACTTCCAGATATGGACCCAAACTAGACAGAGAATAACAAACTTACCCAAGCCCACTCTTTCCATTATGTGAGGTAAGTTAAGAACAGGTACATTCATCATTGAATTTAGGAATATGCTCCCTCTTCTCATCCACACAAAGATAAGAGAACTAAACAATGTAGAGTTAGTTGATTGCCTTCCTAATATGTGTCTTCCATATTCCCACAACAGTAATTTCTGCTTCATTCTAGAAGATAATGTGTTCAATGCAAAAGGCCAGTCTTAATTTTTTGCTTTCCCAATCTTCTTTGCAGCCAAAGATGACCAGTTTGGACCAAGGAAACTTATTTGTTTATGGAACATTTACATTTTTCTTAGAGGGAAAATATGGTTTTTCCTCCTATGCCTTTTTTTATCTGATTTGCTGGAGCTGCAACAATGAATAACAAGCCTCATGTCAAAAGCATGGACACTGACAGTAGTGGAGACTGGAGTGCAAAGAGCCAGAGTCTCTGAAGGCATCATTCAAGAGTGGAGTAAATGTCAGCACCACTGACCACAGCTCTAGATCTAGATCTAGATACTCATAAAAAGTCTGTGATTCTTGGAAGCAATAAGACACAAGATGGTAATAGTCCATAAAACCTACAAAATGGCTGAACTAAGGAATTAGAGCAATGGATGGGTGAGGACCAAAACATTCAGACTAGAAAGTAGAAAATATTTGACAGTCAACTGCTGATTCTTGGTAATCTGCCAACCAAATGAAAATAACAGGAAAAATGTTTGGAAGATAAAAGGTAAGGCAAGTGAGGACACTAAAAAATGGTATATAGTACTTTCTCTGATTCTTTTTCTTTTTGTACTGGGGTTTAGACTCAGGGCCTTGTGCTTGTTAGGCTGTCAGTCTATCACTTGAGCTAAACTTTCAACCCTATTTTTTGCTGGTTATGTTTCAGATAGGGAAGGGTCTTGCTCCCTGGCCTAAACTGTAACCTTGCTTTCATTTTTCCATTGTTTCTGGGATCACACGCATGAGCACAACATCTAGCTTCCCTTGGAGATGGAGATATGAAGTCTTTTCTGTCTATGTGTCCTGAAACTATAATCATCTCAATTTTAGCCTCCTAAGTATCTTGGAATAACCAGCTCATGCCACTGTACCCAACGATGGGTTAAAAAGAGATCTTCATAACTTTTCTGCCCTGGTTGCCCTTGAACTGTGATATCTATTCTTAGCCTGCCCAGTACCTAAGATCATACATGTAAGCCACCAGCACCTGACTGTTTCTGATTTTTAAATCATTCATTTAGTCAGTTCTGATTGAATTAGTTCATGATGCATATGTAAAATTATCTAAATTACTAATTAATTAGGCTCAGATTATAAACACTTTTATATGCAAATCCTAAATTTAAGATTAAAATTAAATTGAATTAAAAATGGCTTGGGTTAGTTAATTAGGGTTTTCAAGTTGTTAACTGGAAGAATAAAATGATGTAATATATTGAAAGCACTAGATATATTTAGAACAGGGATCAGCAAATAGAAAGCACTCAAAGAAATGTAGCAACAGTCCTATACTTTTCACTTCTCTTTCTTTCTCATGTTTGCATCTTTAAAGGTTGCCAGTATTCAGAAAGCAGTCTGTAGTTTTCATATATATATATATATATATATATATATATATACACATAATATTATAATATATAGAATATTATGTACAGAGAGATAAATAGATAATAGATTGTTTGTGTGTATGTGTGTATGTGTGAGTGTGTGTGTGGTTGTGTGGTGTATGCCAGTCATGGGACTTGAACTCAGCATTTGTTCTTGGTGATTAATTGGAGATAAGAGTCTCAAACTTTTTTTTCTTGGGCTGGCTTCAAACCACAATCCTCACATCTTAGCCTTTTTGGTAGCTAGAACTACAGTTGTGAGCCACCAGTGCCCAGCTAGTATATTGTGTATTATATCATCCTTATGTGAGTATATTGTATAGCATAAATCATGTACCATATATCATGATAGCAATCACAAATAAATCAATGTACACATTGCTGGTATTATAATCTATGCATGTACAATATATCAGGTACCATATATCATCCATTGTATACATCCCAATTTAATTTATGCAGGCCCTTGCTGATAAATACTTGAGTAACCTAAGATTTTTCTGTTGTGAAAGATGCTATAGTAATATATTTTAATATGGTTCTTTCTCTTCAGATGTGTGATTTGTAACTAGAAGTAGAATTGCTTGTTTATATAATCTGTGTTTCATGCATTCAACTTTACTAATGATATCAAATATATTTTTGTTATGACTTGTACATAACTTAGTGCTTGTTAGTGTTGATGAAGGTCTGGGATGTAGCTCAGTGGCAAAGTGCTTGCCTAACAAGTGCAACATTGTGAGTTTGATCCTTAGTGCCACAAAAGCAAAGACAAAAAAATAAAGTAAAAAAAAAATAGTATTGATGAAGCTTTCCATTTCTTTATCCATGTCTTAGTAAAATCATATAATTTAAACTTACCAGTCTAAAAGGAGTAAGATGATGTTTGTATTTCACTGATTACTAGAAAGATTGTAGCATATATCTTTTCATGTCAATTGGCTATTATTATCTCTTCTATGAATTGGATACTGGTATTCTTTATTCCTCATTTGAATTATTCATCTTTTTCATTGGTGCTTGATAAGAATTCTTTGTTTCTAAGGAACCATAAAAGATAGTGCAAATATCTCCTAATCTGTAAGCTTGGCTTTAAATTTTTTATATTGGGCATAGAAGAGTTTTTAAATAAGTCAAATTTGTCTTTCTTTTTCCCTTTATATATTATATTTTTGAGACTTCCTTAAGATGTTATTCTCATCTGCCATCCATGTTTCCTTTGATTTTAGTCTAGGCATTTTTAGATTTGTTTGTCAGCCTTGTTCAGTCACATCTGACACTTCACTGAAGATTGTTTTTCTCCCTGTAGCACCAACTCAATTCATCTAGGAATTGTCTCACAAGAGCAGAAAAGACAATTTCCATGCAGAGCAATTTCCTCTTCTTGATTTGTGTAGTGTGGACTAAGAGACTCTTGAGACAGTGGTTAGTTGATTGGAGACCTCAGTGATCCACATCTTGGGAAAAAATGAAATAAAGGGCATAACAGAGCAGGACTGGGAGCTGTCTCCAAGAAGAGCTACTGAGCATGTCCATGGATAAATAAAAACAGAATATTCTGAGGCTCACCAGCCTCACAGGAAGTTGAAAAAGAGACATAAGCAACTGTAAACCAAAAAATCAATACAATCAGAAACTCAGCCCATCAATTAAGTTTCAAACTGGTTTCTCTTAACCAAGATATTCCAGTCTGCCATCTTGTCCTTGTATCTGAACAAATCTCTTACATACTAGGTGCTTATCCCACTGGACAAGATTTTAAAGGCTACTGTGTTTTTCTTTGTTCTCCCGGGGAAAATTTGCCTTTTATTTAAATGAATCAGTCACTTGAGTCACATGATAGAAGAACAGTCAAAAGCAGTCCTCAGGAATGTAAGGGAAAGAAGAAATTCTGATTCAGCTCACAATTATATATTTTAAATTCCAATATCTATGGTAGAAAATTGCATCAACTGTAGCTCAAGGTATTGTTCTTAACCCATTTAATGGTATTATCTGCCTTTTACCCAACTTCCCAACTCATCCATTAGCTGAGCAGAAATTCCTTTCCATTTTCAGAACAGAACTGAGATACATGGGTCAAAGATATTGGATAGGCTTTTTTTCTGGCCAAAAAATAACTTGTATGTGCTTGGGTGCAGGCTAACCATAGACCCAGAATAGAGGTATTGATGGCATGATGCCACGCAGACTATACAATCTAGGAATCACATCTCTGACAGCTGGAATTCCACTTGCTAATGACACCAAAGCACTCAACGGTATGAGCTGCTGAACTAATCAGAACTATGGCAACACTTAGAATGAACATGAAATGTTGAAGAAGCCTTGAGGGATCAGTTTTAAGGACCAGTGATTAAGAGCCAGTTGCTGTACTTATTCAAAAAAGTTAATCTCCGAGTGTCCCATTCGTGTGATTTTAACATGTCCTCTAGAGTTCCTGTACTGGAAATTCCATTCATAATGCAACAGTGTTTAGAGAAGTAGTACTCTTAAGAGGTGACTAAAAGAGCCCAAAGACTGGATTCATGACATTATCACAGGAATGGATTACTTATCACTGGGGTGAGTCCCTTATGGAAAGATGAATTTATTCTCCATGTTGATGGCCTCTGTTGTGCATTCTGACTATGTGATGTTTTACTTCATTGATGGTACAGCAAGAGGGCACTCCCTTGACCTTGGACTTTTCCCTTCAGAACTGTGAGAAATAAATCTCTGCTTCTTATCAATTATCCAGTCTCAGGTTTTCTGATGTACAGCACAATAGGGACTGAGACATTATGAACTGAGATTTTAATTGGAGTCTGGTTTTCCACAAGTATTTTAAGACATTAATGCATGGGTATTTTGTCTATTATATGAAGGATTGACTTCCACCTTATTATCCCAGGACAAGCAAAGCACCAAGTACACACTCATATGTTTGTCTGTGGGGAGGTCACTTCAACCTTGGCTTAGCTGAAAGTCCCCTAACCCCAGGTGGAACATTCCATTCTGGGCCTGGCCAAGGACACCACCCTTGGCTCCCAAGAAACTATAACCTAGCACCTGCCCTTGGCCCCCAACCCAGGTGGAGCATTCCATTCTGGGCCTGGCCAAGGATACTGCCCATGGCCCCTAAGAGACCATAGCCTATTTTTTTTTATTTTCTGTTTCCTTGTTAAGACCCATATAAACCCAACCCACATCCAGTCCCTCATACAACTTCTATACCCATGGGAAGGTCTGGGCCCCTTGCTGGCAATAAACAGTCCTACTCTGTTGAAGAGTCCAGCCTATTCTTTTCCATTCTACTCCATTTTCCTAACAGCATTGTCTTTATCCTTCTTTCAATTTCTAAGATTAATTCCAAGCTTCCAACTCCAACAGGATAGAAAAGTAGGATTTTCTGACAAATCTGTGCTCTCTTACCTTGTATTCCCAAAAGCATGTGACCCAAAGGAAAAGAGAATTCATCTATTTCATCTTTTGGAGAGGTAAAGAGAATGCAGAGAACTTTACTCCAAGCTGGACTGAAGGAAAGAGGAAGGGAGATAGAGACATCTGAGGCTTTGTAGGTGGAGATCTGGAATTGTAGGCTGTGATTTATCTAGAAAGATGACTCTATTCATTTTGCCCACCATGTCTAGCAAGTGGGACCAGGCTTAGAAGAAGCAGAAGGACCCTGCAGTCAGAAGCAATTTCTTTAATAAACAAGGTATGCCTAGGTCCTAGTGTTACAGTGTTGCTCTTGAAACTGGTTCTATGCTAGAACTTCAGAGGAAGGAAGGAAAGCCTGGGATTAAAGAGGTAGAAGCTAAATTGTATATATTTAAAAAATGGAAGTTATATTTCTCCCATTTTAAATTTCTGAATTTTCTATTGTATGAATTGATGTTATACCATCTTTTGATAATGGCATGACATGAAGTAATACCTCACCCCAGAGACTTTGATTTTTCATTTCTCTAATAATTAGTGCTTTAGAGCCCTTTTAATATGTGATATGCTATTTTTAATGTCTTCTTTTGAATAAAAGGTCTCCTCGGGTCTATAGTATGCTTTTTAATTGTGTTATTGTCTTTTCTATTTTATTCTTTTTTCCACTGAATTGTAAGAGTTAATCTTTTTTTTTTCCTTTTCAGTAATACAGAGGTTTGAACCCAGGTCCTTGCATCTTCTCAGTAAGCTCTCTGCCACTTGAACTATCCCCACAGCCTTTAAAAATTATTTTTGTTTTTGAGATAGTGTTCTACATACCTTTGCCAAGGTCTCAAACTCTAGATCCTTCCTTGTGCCTCTGCTTGATAAGTAAGGGATTACAAGAATGTGCCAGCATATCTGGTCTTGTGGTACTTAATCTTGTCAATTTGACTGAATTGAGAGTGTCAACTTGATTGGATTGAGAGATGCTGAGGAAATTAATCAAGCATTCTATTAGAGTTTCCAGAAATAATTAATCAACAACTGAGCAGAGAGAAACTCATGTTGAATGTGGGCAACACTAACCAATAAGCTGGAAGCATAGATGAATAAAAGTAAATTAAAAAAAACAGATGGTGTGTGCAAGTTCTATTCTTCCCATGCAAATGTATCTCTTGCCCATTACCCATGGATTCTTAAAATGTGTCTACATGTATTCACACCCGTGACTCTCTAGGGCCTTTAGCCTCTGACTGGAACTATGTCATTCATCCCTATTGTTCTGAGATACCAAATGTCAAGGTGAAGCAGCTCCCAGTTTCCCTGGTTCTCTAGATTACAGGCAGCCATAGTCAGACTATCCAGCCTCCAGTCATGTAAGCCAATCTAACAAAGCACTTCTTGGAAATGTATATCTGTATATGCATATATAACTATTTATCTATCTCAATTTATCATGTTTCTCACTCTTGAGATATGTGTATATGTGTATGTATGTATGTATGTATGTATTCTTTCCCTCTAGAGAACCTAGACAATATAGGTTTTGCTACTGGGAGTGGTTCTAGAGAAACAGAATTGTAAGGATGAATTTTCTTATCAGGCTTTGAAGTTTTTGGAGCTGGCTTTCTGCTAAAGACTGTTTATTTTTCTGACAGTGTGGGAATACCATGATTTCTCCTTTATTTTTTAATAATATCTTTGCTAGGTATAGTATTCTCAGTTGGCAGGGTATTTTCTTTCAGTACTGTGTGAATATTTCATAGTACTTTGTTTTGGCCTTTAAAGTTTCTACTAAGAAGTCTGCTCTGCAGTGAATTGGGGCACCTTTATTTACTATTTGTTTCTTTTTCTCTTGCTACATTGAGAATCTTCACCTTTGAGAGTTTTATTATAATATGTTTCTTTGAATAATATTTTATTCCTTTGCCATTTTCCATCCCTTGAGCAAAATTCACCCAAATATTTGCTCTCGTATGCATATCAAAGTTCCTATAAACTGGCCTCATTCATTTTCATTTTTTTCTCTCCTCTGTGTATTTTCAAATTACCTGTCTTTGAGATCACTGATTCTTCCATCCAATCTATCCTACTATAGATGCCTAATCATATTTTTTACTCACTTAGTGTTTTTTATTTCAATGTTTGGGGTTTTAAAAAATTATTTACACCTATTGTTTATTTCTCTATTAGAGTATTGGATCATGTATATTATATTCAAGCTCATTTTCTCTATCTGAAAGTTCACTCATGCTGTTATTATCTGCTCAGTTTTTAGTACTGTTAGGTGAGGCCATTACTTCTAACCCCCGCCAAAAAAAAATGTGGATGCTTCTTGGGATGTAATGGCCTCTGGACACTGAAGGATTGGACATTTATTCTAGTTTTTATCATCTGGTTCTCTGTCTGTCCTTCCAGAAATTATAAGCAGGTTGTATTATTTTCTTTGAGGTCTCTAGGTACTTCCATTATTTCATCACTAGATTGTGCCCTGTGTCCAACTTTTCTGTAGGTCTGCGTGTGGTATATTATTACTATTTCAACTCTAGAGAGTGATCTAATTCCAGACTTACTCCCCAAATACGTGTTTGGTGTGATCAGCATTAAATAGAAGAATAACTAAAATAGTTCTCTTCCTCCCAAGTCTCCTGTGTTTTATATCCTGCAACCCATTCTTCCTCAAGAACATTATGTACCTTTCTCTCATTTAGCTTTTCTAGACTTTTCCATTAAACAGCATCATAATACGTGTTCTCTTTCTTTGTCTGGCATATTTTTCTCGGTGTAGTTTTTAGTCTCACCCATGTCATTACATGTCTGAGAATTCTGTGGGGCTTTTTATTGCTTAGGAGATCTTTATTGTAAAAAGATACAATTTGATAGATTGTTCTCCTATGGATGATGATTTAGATTGTTTTATAATTGTTTTTCATTTGTTTGTTTGTTGTACTTGTAGTTGTTTTTAACAAATAAAATGTCTAACAAGATTGATGTACATATCTTTTGCTAAGAAATACAATTCTAATTGTATATACATTTCTAAATTAGGGGAAAGAAGGGGAATAACAAAATGGTGAGACAAAGGACAAGGGGTGAACCAATGCAACAGTGATACTTGCAAGGCAATATGTTGGAAGCAAACTTTACAACTTGGGGGGCAGGCAAGTGGGAGAAAAACAAGGGAAGGGGTAACAATATTTGACAAGAAATGTACTCACTACCTTACGTCTGTAACTGTAACCACTCTATACATCAACTTGACAATAAAATTAAATTAAGAAAAGAAATGGGAAGAAAAAAAAAGAGAACACAATTCTAAATAAATATATATTTAAGAAGGAGCCAAAGTGAATAAAAGTAAAAGTTTGGAATTCAAATTTACCAAAATAATTACATAGTATATGTGTAAATGCAATGAACATGGTTCCTTGAAGGAAAGAAATATCCTTGTGTATTATATTTTATTTTCATAGCCATAAGAGAATGAAAAAAGCTATGAAATTAATTAATCATGATTTAGCATTTGCCATAATGGAGTAATAAGTAATTTATCCTTTGTCTACATAGTTATCAACCTGTATAAAATATATAAGGCAACCATTTTCATACAATGGACAACAGGCAATACAAGGGGCTGATTTCTGGAAATGAGATTGTACCCAAAGTGAGCTCAATATTTGTCCTAGCTTTTTGTCTGGAAAACATTTCACATTTCAATATAGAAAAGAAGATCCAAGATTGTTATGCTTGTGGAGGATTTTGAATGACCACCAAAAGCTCATGTGTTGAAGGCATGGTTAGAAGGTGGTGGAACTGTAGGAGGTGAGCCTAGTTGGGGACAGTGGATCAAATATAGAGCACATTATAGCTTTGGCTGGCCCTCCCTCTCTTGCTTTGCCACTGTAAGGTGAGGAGCTTTGTTCTACCAGATGCTTCCCACAATGATGATCTGCCTTGCCATAAGCCTGAAATAATAGAGTCGTAACCATGGACTGCAACCATAAGTCAAAAAACAAAAATCTTTTCTCCTTCTAAGTTAATTGCCTCAGGTATAATGTCACAGTGACTGGCAGATGACGAACAGATCAATTATAGGTACTGCTGTGGCAGGCAGAGTAAGATAAACAATCTGCCTTCAGTGTTGTTCAAGTAGCTGGAACTTGTGCAGAAGTCTACTTGAAAGTGAACTTTGGAAATCTCATTGAGACTTTGAATCAATACTGTGCTGAGTACTCATGACATGGAACTCTGTGAGGCTTAGGGGAGCTTGTCTCCAATTTTCCAAAGGATGCAAAATAATATATATACTGTGTGCCCATAGTTCACATCTGTAATTCTAGCTACTCAGGAGAATAGCTATCTGAAAATTATGGTTCAAAGCCAGTCAGGGCACCCAAAGCCAAGAAACTTATTTCCAATTAACCAGTAAAAAGCCAGAAGTGAAGCTGTGGCTCAAGTGATAGAATATCAGCTAAGCCATAGCACAAGGCCTGAAGTTTAGGTCCCAGTAACAACACAAAACAAAAGGCCTAATATTTATTATAAGTCCATTATGTGTCTGGCACTTTTAGGTGTTTGACATGTATCATTATATACATATATATAATATTATATTATATCACATTGATAACATATATATTATATATCATATATAAAACATATATATATGACTTTTAAAAGTACTTTGAAAAAAATTAAAGCAGAGTAAGCAGGTAAACATGTGTAGGCTACTTAAGGGGGGGGTGGTCTGCTATTTGAAAAGGGTGTTTAAGAAGATGGCATTTGAATAGGGTATTTAAGAAAAAGCCCCAAGAAAGAAGAGGGAGCTGGGTATGTGAATGGAGAGGGGACAGGCTTTCCATATTGGCTGCAGCAGATATGGTGGCTTCGGGGCAGACCCTACTTAGTGTGTTAGAAGAGTTCAATAGGGATGGAGGAGAAGTATGAGGAACAATATCAACAGATGAGGTCAGAGAAGAAAAGATATCAAATCTGTAGGGCTTATTAGGCCATCATAAGAATTGTGACATTTACTTTGTCCTGCTAGACAGTGGTATATCTGACCTAGAATCTAACAAGGAAAACTCTGGGTTATCTTTTAAAATAGAGCAGGCAAAGCAGTCAGATAAGTTAGGAGAGTGTTACAACAAGTCCAGTCGACAGAGGATAGTGCCTTTGAGCAAAGTGACATCATTAGAGCTCATTAGAAGCAACCAGATTCTGAACAGCCTACATGTAGAGTCCACAGGATTTGCTGATTAATTGGAAATGGGATGAAAAACTGGGTGGAAGGGGCCAGAAAGGAGTCAGAGGTAGCTCAGAAAGTCTGAGTTTTGACAGGATGGAGTTAATAGTTTTTTTTTTAAGACATCAGACTCTACTGTAGGAGCAAGCATGGAGGAGGAAGAGACACAATAAATTTTGAATATATGTTTGAGATATTTATTAGATATACAAGTAGAAATGCCAAATAACTAGTCAGATATATGAATGGTAAGTTCAAGGAAAGGTCTAGGCTGGAGATATGAACTGTCAGTCTTTGTATATTTTAGTATCAAAACCCACGGGACTAAATAGATGTCTCTTGTGTCTAGATGTAGCAAGGGGAAAAATCAATGGGAAGTCTAAACTCTTATGTCCTCTAACATTTGGGAGATGAGCACCGAATGTGCCAAGGAGACTGATCCTAAAGAGAAACGATAAGAGAAAAACAGATACAGCAGAGGAGTTGTTCAGACAGGAAGAGAGTAATCAGCTGCATCAGCCATGGAGAGGAGGTCTATGGTATGATGAGGGTTCAAGTGGCCATAGGAGAAGAGAAACTTGACAATGAATTACATCACTTTTAAAACCTGAAATAGCTCTGGGGGCTGGGGACTCACACTTGTAATCCTAGCTACTCAGAAGACTGAAAGCTGAGGATCCTGGTTTAAAGCCCAGACAGACACATCCAAAACCTCTTATCTCCATAAAGAGTGGAAGTATGGCTCAAGTGGCAGATCACCAGCCTTGAGCAAATAAAAACTAGCAAATGCAGAAGACCCTAAGTTCAAGCTCAAGTACTGACATAATCAAAATTTACACTGCTCTAAAGGAGTATTCACTGGGAACTATGGAGTTAAGAGGGAATTTAGCTGTTGAAGTAGATGAAATAATAACATGTTTCCTGCTAACGAGAATGAGCTAGTTTACAAAAAAAAGGTAAGGGAAAGGAGAAGAGGAAGAGGGTTCTAAAGTGATGGCACTGAATAGGAAAGAAGCTATTGGTTCCCATGCGGAGAGAGGAACCACAGGCAGACACAGAAGGTTAATTCTCAGTGACAAGAGGAAAGCATTAATTGAGATATGTGGTGATGATGTTTTCTTGATTGCTGAGAAGAAAGCACCTCAGGAGGATGAACTATTACTCTATTCACCCCAACTTCAAGGATGAGTAACTGCAACAACTTGTGTTCATCAGCCAGATCAAGAGAGAATCTTCCATATGGGTTCTGCCAATACTAGCAATTTTCCAATGTGATGTCTGTAACTCTCTAGTTTGGTGAAAGAGTCTACCAGCTGTGGAAAAAAAAAACCAAGGAAAGTGGACAGTAGCTTCATTAGCTGAGGGAAAGTAATTATAGACGATATTGAACTGTACTTCGTAAGAAAAGATGGAAGAAAATGAAAACAACTTACTGGGAGTACTTTGGGGAAAGGATGGTTAATGAGCTGGTTATGAATAGCATTGCTTCTCTTCATTTTAATAGCCTTTTTAATCTGCCATTTGCAATTTAATAAGCTTATTTGCAAAAATGTGTTCTGTGACTACAATATATGACGGTGTAATTGTTTCACTGTTCTAAATTAATCCAAAAAGAAGCAATAATTCCAAAAAGGTAATTTAGGATCTTCAGATGCTGTAGCATCCTCACTACAAAGGAGACAGAAGATTATAGTTAGATGTGGAGATGCCCATAGGTCACTTTCATTGGCCTTAATTAAAAAAAAAACTCAACTCATAATTTTCCTAGTGAAATATTTAATTTTCTCCCTTTGAAGTTAATTAGAGTATGATTAAATTATTTCTGCCCTTGTTCCCCTTTGTCTCATTATTCTATAACACCTTGTACCAACCACAGTGTCTGCACCATTGTAGGCATTTAATACAATTTTTCAAGAAATGAATCTGTTTCTTCTCTTTATTTCCTTTTGTTCTTTCATAAATAGATCATTTCTTAGATCTAGTTACACCATAGGATTTTTAAGATTAGCAACATAACATTCGAATCTTATTTTTATAAGTAAAATAAATCAAGTATTTGCTGTGGCTTGTGTGAGGACTTGAATCCCAGCCTGCAAATCTAGAGAGCCACTTGTATAAATGAGAGAAACTGAAGGCCTTAGAACATGAAGTTATATTATCCAAAAGTAGATATATGCCCCACCTCTTACAGAGAAAAATCACCTTTCCTCCATTTTTTGTGTTTTATTTGGATCCTCAAAGGTATTCGATGAGGCCTACCTCATGTTGAAGATTAATGTCTTCAGAAGTACTTTCATGGTCAAATGATGATGTTTTACAGCTATCTAAGTATCCCTTAATTCAGTCACATGGATCTATAAAATTATACATCACAAGTGGGCATTATTCATTGCCTTCCTAGCATCTCTTCCAGTCTTAAGTTCAGATTTCTACCAATTCTTCCTGCATTCCATGTACTTCTGGAAAAGTCTGCCCTCACACCACTGTAGCAATGGGAACGGGCCTATCACAACCTGTATCACCCATTGAATTCATGTTATGAGACTTTAAAACAAGCCCATTACCTGGGACCTTTGCCAGGCTAAGCTATCTGGAGTAGGGACAAGGTATTTTTTTAAAAAAAGCTTCTCAGGTGATTTTAATGGACATCTGTTATGGCTTGAATTGTGTCCCTTAAACACTTCTCTGTTGAAGCCCTACCATCTAGAACCTCAGAATGTGACCTTATTTTTAAGTGGAGTCATTGTACATATAACTAGTTAAGATGGAGTTGTACTGCAGTGTAGTGCTGTGCTAATCTTATATGACTGGAATCCTTGTAAAAAAATTAGACTGGGAAATGATGCATGTACAGGGAAATGACATGATAAGGTTAAGGTAGAATTCAGGCTAATGTTGCTATCATCCAAGGAACATCCCTGATTATCAGCAAACCACTGGATGATAGGGAAATACCTGGAGTAGGTTCTTCTTTATAACTTACAGAAAGAACCAACCTAGGGTGGGGTATGGTGGCACACACATCTCATCCCAGCAATCTGGAGGGCAAAATAGAACCATCACTAGTTTGAGGGCAACCTGTACTACAAAACAAGATCCTGTCTCAAAAGAGAAATAAACTCTTCCATTTTGAATATCACATTCCCAGAACTGTAAGATAATAAATTTATGTTGTATAAATCATTCAAGTTTGTGGAGGACAGATAGAACAGTGTTCTGTGAATGGAGCTACCTTGATCTTAGAAGAAAATTATGTCTTTTTTTTCTGTCCGTTGTGAGGCTTGAACTCAGAGCCCGGACATTGTCCCTAGATTTCTTTGCTCAAGACTACCACTTTTAGACATAGCCCCACATCAAGTTTTTAGGTGGTTAATCAGAGATAAGAATCTCACAGTCTTTCCTGCCTGAGCTGGCTTTGAACTGAGATCCTCAGATCTCAATCTCCTGTGTAGCTAGGATTACAGATATGAACTACCAGCATTCAGCCAGTTTTTTCTTTTGAGATGTGGCAGTATGGTGGCATGAACATTGGAACTATGATAGCTGTTGTGCCCTTCAGAACAGTTAGCTTAAGAATAAAGCCAACACATGGAATTAGAGGCATGGCTCAAGTGGTAGAGCACTAGTCATAAGCAGAAAAGCCGAGCAAGAGCCTAAGGTCTTGAGTTCAAGCCTCAGTACCAGTGATCGTGGAGGAGGAGGAGGAGGAAGAAGAGGAGGAGCTGGTGGTGGTATTCAAAGCCAAAACAAAGAAGATGTAATCCCAGTAAATGCAGCCAGATCCATCAAGCCAGGCTCCAGTTATATAAGTGTGGTAATCAGTATGTACTGACTAAAGTACTTTGAATTATTTCGTTTTTTCTTACATCTTGATATTGATGGAATGTTCATTCATTTCAAAAGTAATTCCCATTCAGGATAAAAATTTTAATTGATGGCTGGGGTTATAAGTATTCTCACCCAGCCACATTTCCCATTTACATCCTATAGGTAAATTCCATTTACAAGGATCATGTACTATTCCATCCCTCTGCCTATAATAACCTATATCTAGTTTTCTTCCTCCTCTACTTGTTCTCTTTGGCTCAGTTGAAATTTCTTTATATAAATTTGCATAATTGGCTTAAAACGTTATTGATTTGCTAGTGGATTTTTCTAGTTCTATCAGTAGCATCAGGGTAAAGATTTTAGGCCCAGCCTGCTTAACTTTAATGTGGTAGAGCCAACATCAGAAGAGTCTCATTTTAACACCATAGCATTGTTAGCACCAGGGACTCACACTTACAATCCTAGCTATTCAGGAGTCTGAGATCTGAGAATTGGGGCTCCAAGCCAGCCTGAGCAGGAAAGTCTGTGGGACTCTTATCTCCAATTAACCACCAAAAAGCTGGAAGGATAGCTGTGGCTCAAGCAGTAAAGTGGTAGCTTTGGGCAAAATAGCTCATGATAGCACCAAGGCCCTGAGTTCAAGCCCCACTATCTCCCCTCCCCAAAAAATTCATAGCATTGGCCTACAGGAACAATCATGTTGGGTTTATTTAAAAACTAAGTCATGATTTGAAGCAGAGCAAATTTTCTCACACTTCGATAGTGCAGACAAATGAAGACTTTGTTAAAATGCAGATTCTGATTCAGGAGAAATTACTCAAAGTTTTGCACTTCTAACAGGCTCCCTGGTGATATCTGGTCCATAGATAGGATCTTAGTATAACAAAGAGAGACGCTTGATCAATAGAATCAAAGAAACACGGTATGAGTGACAACATCAGGATGGTACCGGGAGTTTGACCTGCAAAGCGCAGTAGAGATGATTAAGCTAACATGGAGGAAAACTGATGGGCTGCCAAGATGTTGCTCCATCCGTATCACAAAAAGAAATCAAGGATGGACAACCAGGAACTTAAGCACAGTTTTCCCAAATACAAAGTCATGATTCTTTGCCCAGTTTGTAGACCTTAGACAGAAATGATATCTCCATAAGAAGAAAATAGCAAGTGATAATTCCAATTCTCCTCTAAAGGCCTCAGGTTGGGTAGTCACATACTATGGAAAGAATCACATCTAGACACTGGGAGGACTGTTGAATATAGGGGTTGAAGACCCAACATTATCAAAAGACTCCTTCATGTAAATGAGGACTAGGCAGTCCAGGTATAACGAACCACTTTCCCTAAGATCATTGCTCAAGTCTCTCAATTACAATTGGAATGGACATCATATTCAAATATTCATTGTTTGTGGGTAAGACCTGGTTGAGAAGGCAAAAATGAATGTCATTCTTAAATACCTGGACAATAAGAAATGGTGGTTTCTTTCCAGTATCTATTTCATCTCCGAGACTGGTCTCTTAAAAAACTTGCTATAGGGGCTGGGAAGGTGGCTCCGTGGTAGAGCGCTTGCCTTGCATGCCAGAGGCCCTGGGTTCGATTCCTCAGCACCACATAAGAAAAAAGAAAAAAGCCAGAAGTGGTGCTGTGGCTCAAGTGGTAGAGCCCTAGCCTTGAGCTGAAGAGCTGAGGGACAGCACTCAGGCCCAGAGTTCAGGCCCCATGACCAGACCCCCCCAAAAAAACAAACAAACAAACAAAAAACTTGCTATATCCTAATGAATGACTATGGACCAATCAACCCATTAGCCTTCACTGCAGCAGTTATCACAAAAATAGGTGGGATACTGTTCTAAACCGAATTACATGCAAGGCTGCCAGACTATGAGTGTGCCCCAGAGGAAGAAAGAATTAATGCATCAGGACCAGACTGGCACGCCAGCAATTTGGCACCATACAGACAGCAGAGCCATACAGACAGCAGAGACTCTAGTATCAGAGGAATCTGTGAAAGGAAAATCATGCCATGTAGAATTTATCTCAGAGATTCTGGAAATAGCTGCACCACAGAAAAATTTGCCATTTGGAACATCACCCTTAGCCACAGTCATCCTTCTGACTATGGCATCTTTTGGTTGTTCCTAAGACATCTGGTAATGTGGCTGGTCCCTTCTGATAATAGCAGCCACCATTATGTACAACAAAATGGCCCTATGGATATCACAAAGAGACAGAAATGGTCCAAAGATCTGTATTTCTAATAGGCTCTCTGGTAACCTCTGGCCCAGAAATAGGATCTTAAAATAACAGATATTAGCATTGTTCGATGATCTAAATGGTGTTTGTTTTAAACCATGAGTTCTGAGAGAAGTTTTTGTTGCAAGCATAATTGTGTTTTTCAATTCTTTTATCTTTGACAAGCTTCTACTTTAGGGCCTTCCCAGCCACCCAGGAGAGAAAGCTGGCCTACTTTGAGCTTTTTAATTTCCCCCTAAAAGAAAAAGATAATACTGTCAATAATAACCTGTCTATTGCCTGTGCTCAAATAGAATTAGGAATTATTTTTACTAGGTGAAATTAAATATTTTCTCTAATTCTTTTAGGATTCTGGTCATACTGACTTTGCCTCAAAGGATAAGACAATTAACTTCATCATGAGAGTACACATTATGGTAAAATATCATTTTCACTGAAAATAGTGCACATTATAAATGAAGAACAATTTTACTCCAAATGACATTCTTTGAACTTAGACATGTGGTCAGAGACATTTTTACTGTGGAATCATTGTGGTTTACTGTAGTTCAGAATGATTATATATAGAAAGCATTTACTTTGGATAAGTGTGCCAAATTTATGCAGTTTCACACCATATGCTTTTTAGTTTTAAATAATCTATTCTGAGATTCCTAGTAATTTCCCTTTCATTCCTTGGCAGTTTTTACTGCCTAATAGCATGTAAAAAAATGTGGTAGCCACGTTTAGTGGTTGGAAAGCTTTTGTGTTCTGGTCTTAAATGTTGTCTTTCTGATACTTAATAAAACTCTTCATTTTAGATATTTCTATCAAGTTATATGTAATGTGTTTTTCTTTGGGTTTTGCCATTATGTTTTCAGCTTTTGTGTATTATTAAAATATTTAATATACATTTTCAAATGGATTTCTGGGCTTCTTCTACACAGTGTAGCTTACACATGGTTTTATTGCGTGGCTCAAAGTTTCATTTATTGGGAGAATGGTTCCTGAAGAGATTATTTTGAGTGCTGAGGACCTTTAAAAGGTAGAGTCTAATTAAAGGCAATGAAGTCATAGGGTGCTAGTCACAGAAGGAATTCATGGAGCACTCAAAGGACCTGTTAGTTAGTTCTTTTTTGGGGGGTCTGGTTGTGGGGCCTGAACTCTGGGCCTGGGCGCTGTCCCTCAGCTCTTCAGCTCAAGGCTAGCACTCTACCACTTAAGCCACAGTGCCACTTTCCAGCTTTTTTCTTTTTGCTTATGTGGTGCTGAGGAATCGAACCCAGGGCCTCAGGCATGCAAGGCAAGCGCTCTACCACTGAGCCACCTTCCCAGCCCCTGTTAGTTAGTTCTTGAAAGTGTGGGTTGTTGCACAGGAGAGATTCTCTCATGTCCTTTCTCTTGCTTCCTTTCTCATAGTTGAACTCTTACATGGATTCCCTCCCTCTGACTTTGTCATCTAGGAAGACCAAATGGATAGAACCACTAGACCTTCAAAAGTATAAACTAAGTATGCTTCATTTCTTTATAAAAATATATATAAAATCCTCATATAATTTTATTCTAGCAATTAAAATAAACTAAGATAATGGTGGGTGAGTGAGTAAATAGCACTTGTAATAAATTTGCTGGTAATTCAGAGGCAGGTAACCCAGGTTTAGCTTGGACAAGCCTTACTCTAATTGATTGATTTTTGACAGGCTCACTCTAATAACCTCACTATAATCCTTGCAACGCTACTAGAAGTTAGGTATATGCTTTCTGGGTTTGGAATAGTAGAGCTGCCGTGAGAACAAGCGTGAGAGAGCTCACTCACCAACAATAAAAGGTCGGCTTATGCTACCTTCCAATTTGCATAGGCAAAGTAAAGAAAGGATGTGTGTATTTTCAGACAGCAGGATATGATTTATAAAATTAGGACCGTAAACAAGAGTCTGCAAATGCTCGAATGCAGTCCTCCTCAGCATGAGCTACACAGGAGAATGAGCTGAGGTAGAAGTGGGATTTAAAAGGCCTCCATCCTCAAAATACACTGAGTCTCTGGGGTTAGAGTATTTGTTATTTTTAAAGCTCCCCTGGAGATATGAGTGAGCAATTAAGGAGAAGGGAGGGAATGGTGGAAGAACAAAAAAGGAGGGAGTAACAATTCTCGACAAGAAATGTACTCATTGCCTTACTCATGTAACTGTAACCCCTCTGTACAGCATCTTTACAAGAAAAAAAAATTTTTTTAAATAAAGAACTACTTGAATGGCCAGGTGGCTCACACTTGTAATCCTTGCTATTCAGTAGGCTGAGATCTGAAGATGGAGGTTCAAAGCCAGCCAGGCAGGTAGGTTCCATGAGACTCCTAATTAGCCACCAAAAAGCCAGAAGTAGAGCTGTGGCTCAAGTGGTAGAGCGCTAGTCTTGAGAACAAAAGCTTAGGGAGAGCACCTAAGATCTGAGTTCAAGCCCCTGGACCCTCACCAACACAAAAGAATGATTTGGAAGGTTGGGGACATGATCCAGGTGATATAAGTGCCTGCCTTGCAAGTTCAGTTCCTAAATTCAAATGCCATTACTATTAAAACAAAATCAAAAAACCTAAATGAGTGTCAGTCTTAAGGCCTAGAACATCTGCTGTCAAATTTTGAAACTACTAATAAAAATGGCAGTACCTACAGTAGCCCATAATAAGAATTCTGTACTTGAAGAGCATTTATTCTAATATGACATATGACCAAGAGGAAAAATCCTGGAAAAAGTGCTAGAGATGTGCTGGAAATGTGCATTTCAGAAGGTCCTGTGGTTTCAGGACTGTGGTTTGAGGGCTAAGTGGGATCCTTGCATTTCATTATTCTACTTGGATGGCTTTTTAAGTTAGGAAAACAAGTTGAAGTTACAGCAAGTGAATGACAGGCAGGATGAGAATCGGTGTCTCTTTACTTCTAGGCCACAACCGTTTTTATTGGTTCCATTCATGGAAGCTCAGCCTACAATGTGGGGATTCATGGAGTCCATGTGTTCTGTGAACCAGAAGTCTCCTTTTTAGACCAATACAAATAGTCTTTAGTTTTCCTTGTCTAATCATGTGTGTGTGTGTGTGTGTGTGTGTGTGTGTGTGTGTGTGTGTGTGTGTGTACAGTTTAAAAGGAACTATTTTCAGAATAAAATAAGTATATAGAGTATGATACATAGAGTTCTGGTTATCATTTGGCACCCAAGGAAAAGAAAAGATTCTGAAAATGTCAGGATCTTAAAAGACCATGATGTTTCCTTTCTTGGGAAGAATTCCCAGTTTCAAGGGACAGAAACTCAAATCAAACTCAACAGAATCTCAAAATAGCTTTGGCTGGAGGCATGGCTTAAGTGGTAGATCGCCAACTTGTGAGCAAGAAAGCTGAGTAAGAGTGCCAGGCCCTGAGTTCAGTATAATGTAGTTTAAATAAAAAATGGAATGTGTTGGCTCACATTACTAGGAAGTCCATTTGGTAACTTTAGACACAGCTTGATCAAGGCATTCAAAGGAGGAGACAACAATGCTTGATAAGAAATGTGCTCATTAACTTGCTCATGTAACTGTAACCCTTCCTGTGTACAGTATTCTCACAATAAAAAACTTATTTTAAAAAAGTATATCCTCAAGTCTTTCTCTGTCTTCCTTCCCTCTTTCTTCATTGCCTACCTCTGTTAACCTCTGCTTCTCTTCATCCAGATCAGGCCATGCAGTCTGACTGTTTATGAATAGCCATACAAGCTTGGTAGTCACAGACTATCTATTAATCATTGGCAGTCATGTGACATGATGACTAGATGGGAGAATAAGACATTTCAGAGGCACGAATACAAAGGCATTTTGGGGATCATTGAAGCTTGACCTCTTATCACAGGACTAGATTGCTGGAGTGGTAAGGGCAGAACTATTTAAGGAACCCAGAGGCTCCAAGGATCTTGGTGTTCACTCCTCAGAGCCACCTCAAGTCTCAGCAATGTGGTCACCCCTGGTGCTATTCCAAGAGGCATAAGACAAATGGTGCAACTTGACAGTGCCCAGGGAGTGCCAACTCTGTAGGCTGGCAATGTGCAAGTACATTAAATGCATAGTTTTCCTTCCACCTACAATTCAAAAGATGTCTCAGCCATGGGGCTGTCTAGACAGAGATGTGCCACAGAAACAAGACTACCACAGAGTCCCCACTAACACAATGCTGAGCAGAACCGTGAGGTTAGA
Source organism: Dipodomys ordii (assembly GCF_000151885.1). Taxonomy (NCBI): domain Eukaryota; kingdom Metazoa; phylum Chordata; class Mammalia; order Rodentia; family Heteromyidae; genus Dipodomys; species Dipodomys ordii. Next base: position 4,970,381 of record NW_012267318.1, read on the forward strand.
ATTATCTCTGACAGCCTCCAGACTATGGAGCCACCAGTGTATATTACCAGCCTCAGAAAGCAGCAGGCATGCGATTAATCCAGGGGAGCTACTACAAGAGCTGTTATCTGCAAAGCCTAGACCATTGCCTCTGTGTCTCCTAACTCCTACCCTCTCTGCATGTTAGGGCAGCAGGCCTTGAGGATCCAATACCTGTCCCAATATATCCAGGAAGTGACACATAGAGCTAAAGAGAATTATATTTGAGGCTTAAGATTTACTGTTTGACTGTTTGGACTACTGGGGACCTGTTGTTCCTTCTTTTCTGGTATTCTCTTTTGAAATAGAAGTATTCGTAAAAATGCCTATCTTACTATTATATTTTCTTTATGTTTGCCAATCCTGGGGCTTGAACTAGGGCTTGGGAGCTGTCCTTAAGCTTTTGTGCTTAAGGCTAGGGCTCTACCACTTGAGCCACAGCTTCACTTCCAGCTGGTTAACTGGAGATAAGAATCTCTTGGCTTTGTCTGCCCAGGTTGGCTTGGAACTGTGATCCTCAGATCTCAGCCTCCTTAGTATATAGGACTAACGGCATGAGCCACCAGTGCCTGATTCTCAAAATTGCATTTTGAAGCATTTTACTTTCTTGATTTTACAGGTTTTAAACAATTAGAGAGAAATTTGCCTCAATATTAATCATGTCTTGAATCTCACCCATATCTAATTTAGATGGAATTTGGGATTTAGGGCTTCATAGTCGACACCAGAATAAGTTATACTTTGGGGAGCTATTGGGATGGAATAAATAGATATTGTATATGAGAAGCAAATAAATATTGGAAGGACAGGGTCAGAATGTTAAAGTTTTGTTACCAGGGAAAGGTTGGAGTGAAAAGTTTTAAGAGAGAAGAATCTTCAGCTCAGCTCCTAAATTACTCAGTCAATATAAGTCTCCTGAACTCAATGACAAAAAGAATTTTGTAGAAATTCATGAAAGAGGTTCACAATGTCTAAGGTGCATAAAGATTTATTTGTAAAGTAAAACAAGAAGAAATAAGAGAGCTCTTTGACCTCTGGCTATTACCCCAACTTGCCTGGTTGATACCCTAGGGGATGGCACTAAACTTTATTCCTGAAGCAGACATGGTCCTTTCTATGTGAGGTGCTACTGTTCTCTTTGCAGAAATGGAATTTTTTCTATCCCCTACCTAATGAGATAAATTTACAGTCTAAATTCCGTGAAAAGGCAAAGAATAATGAAGTAGAATCATATTGTAATTACCCAGCCTATATCAGTTGAAATTCAAAATCCACATCCAGAGCAAAATTTGAAGTACTGTTTTGGTTCATCTGGCTTTGGGGAAGTTCTCTAGTTTCTTTATATATGAAAAATAAATGACAAGCTTACTAGGTCATTCTTTGCATATTTGGAAATAAATCATATATTATCTCTTTGGAGGGAATTAATAAAACATAAAATAAAAATAAAAACCCTTGTAGCGATATTTCTTTTTTTGTTTCAGGCTTAAACTGAAATTTCCAGTAATCTGTGAAAGGATAAATTATTGGGAATTTCTTAATTTCTTGAACACCAGGCCTCCTCCATCTTTACTTAACTCTACCACAATCTCAGCTTGAACAAACTAGCCACCAAAGTAAACTTTCTTTTACCAGTAGGTTGATAAAATAATCAAATACATATCATCAAATAAGATTAAAAACTATGAAAGTATTTAGATACTAGAAAGGATCAGGGAATGAAAGAAATAGAAATACATGTGATACTTTGACCATATGTATTTCTTAATCATTAAGGCTACTTTTTTATTCTAATTGGGCTTAATGAATTCCCACTGGACCAAAAATGATAGGAATATAGTAGTAGTTTATTTTAATTTAAATTGTAATTCTGCTTAAGAACTGTGTTATCATGGCATTCAACATTTTACCAATTATTTTCAGAGAAAATTGTTAAAGAGAAATATATTAGAGCTTTTAATTGCTCCTCTGAAACTCTTGGAATCAGTGTTCAGAATCTTTCAACAGCTTTCTAAAGCTGCATCAGTAATTTAATGCATTAATATTTCTGCATAGAAATGTATGAGCATTTACATACAGTAGATGAAAAAGGATTAATCATAGTTTCATGTCTGTTAAGGTAAAGTTTCATGGCCAAATGAGTTCAGGTGAAAATCAGATTTTGTAGCCATTCTCTATGTGCAGATAAGAAGTCAGGACCTACACTGGATGGAAATTTGCTTTCAAATAGCTTTATATTGTGGTTCAGCAATTTTCTTTAAGGCTTACATATAAAGTTGTAAATGATTATAAGATTCTATAATTAGGTATCATCATCAAAAGCAAAATTCTTAATCTTTTAGAAACCTATTCTATATTGTGCCAATAAAACTGTATAGAAAATTAGAGAAAACTACAAATTAAGTCCATTTTCATCATATTAAAATCACTCAACCAGTGATGTTTAAAGATTGTAACTATTTACAATTTTAAAAGGATTATGGCTGAGAAATAAGTGTGTGATTGCCCATGGTTCTATGTGTTTTGCAAGTGGACGAGGGAATAGCTATAAAATAATACTTTACCTCAAATTCTATCCTAAGTCAAATAAATGTTTTCATTGCAGAACATTGAATATTCTAGTGGATTTATTGCTAGTATTTATCATTTGTTTTAGTGTCCTGTAGCTATTTGATCGCTCGCACTATGTGTAATCAATCAAAGTGAACTTTTTTTAAATTTTTTTTATTGTGAAAATACTGTACAGAGGGGTTATAATTACATGGGCAAGATAATGAGTACATTTCTTATCAAGCATTGTAGCCTCCTCCTTTGTTTCCCCTTCCAAATCAAATTGAACTTTGAGCCAGTTAAAAATCTAAAAACAGGCTGGGTGCTGGTTGCTCATGCCTGTAATCATAGCTACTCAGGAGGTTGAGATCTGAGGATCACAGTTCAAAGCTAGCCTGAGCAGGAAAGTCCTTGAGATCCTTATCTCCAATAAACCTACAGAAAACTGGACATGGTACTGTGGCTCAAGTGGTAGAGCACTAGCTGAAGAGCTGAAGGAACAGCACCCAGGCCCAGAGTTCAAGTCCCACGACTGACAAAAAAATAATAAAATAAATAAATAAAATAAAAAAATAAGAGTCTAGCTACACTGAGTCAGTGTAACAAGAACTTATATTCTATTTCATAGAATGAGCCTTATCCAATTCTAGAAACACCATGAGATGGTGACCTCTTTGGGAAACCATCCAAGTAAAATACTGAAATGGCAAGGAACCCTTTCAGCCCTTAAGTTCTGTAATACTTCCTGAAACCACAGAACCATTGGAGATGCAACTTTCCCAGCACACATGCCAGCTTTCTCTTCTTGGCCACAGCTCATATGAGAACAAATGGTGTTCAAATAGAGAGCTTATATTATTGGTTACTGTAGTCCATGTCATTTTTAATTGTTCCAAGAATTAAGGACAAATGTTATATGCCTTAAGGTTGACATTCAAGTGTTTTTGTTGTTGTTGTTGTTGTTGGTGGTGGTGGTGGTGGTGGTGGTAGTGGTAGTGGTGGTAGTGGTGTGTGTGTGTGTGTGTGTGTGTGTGTGCTTTTTACAGTGCTGGCATTTGAATTTAAGCCTGCTCTTGCTAGACAGGTGCTATTAGACTTAAATCATCCCCAAGTGTTTTACGTGGTTCTTTGACTGACCATTGGGATCCCAAGAGAAACTTTAAAGATATAAACATTTTACTACTTGGAAACTCTGATTTTGTTGGTCTCCCATTTATCTGGGGAAAGGATGTCTTAAACTACACACCTGGAGCTGATTCTACTATGTAGCTTATGCTGACAGCTACTGACATTGGGCATTTTCTGACTTGCAATGTAATGTAACTAAATGTAACTAATGTAACAAATCATATCCTTTTCTAGAAAGGAAGCCAGAGACATAATAGAATAAGCTTCCTCTTTTTTAGCAACCTACATTTTCAAGAACTAACCTGGACCTGTAAAAGCTACATGAATCCCTTTCTAAGGTGCTGTCCTGTAACTTAATTTTGTTTAATTAGGCAACTGACCTAATTAGGCTCCACTTTTTAAAAACCTTCCACCTTAATACTATCACTTCATGAATTATGTTCTCAATAAATGAAACTTGGAGTAATGAAATCAACCTGTGTCCAAGCCATAGTATGTGTAGAAGAAGCCCATATTTAACATTTTTAATAATAGATGAAACCTAAAAACATAATGATAAAAAGCAAAAGGAAAATCCATGATATGTGTAACTTGGTAATAATATCTAAAACAAAAGGTTTTAATAAATACCAGGAAGCCAGCATTTAAGACCAGCACATAAAAGTTTTACAAACTACTAAAGATGGCTACCATAATTTTTTAACATGCTGTTATTCATTATTTATTAGATCTTTAAATGTGCATTAATTTCTCTTGGACATAGAGACTTATTATTTACTCACATCCCTTTGATTTTGAAGCAACTAGAAAAGGTCTCCTGTCTTTCCCCCTGCTTTGAGGCAATAAGCCAGAAAAGTTTATGTAGGAAATTAAAAATATCAACCATTTTCATAGAGAGCATTGGAAGTGGGGTATGAAGAACCTCACTGTGTTTTTCCATGAAATAAAAATATTTCAACCTCTAATAAACATTTGGAATGTAGTTTCTAGAAAACAAATATGTCAGTGTCTGCTGCAAACAAAAATGGTTATAGCCCTTAGCTGAAAACAAGAATAGACAATCAAGACAAATCAGAGGGACATTGCTCCTAGTAGTATTTAAAAGTTCCTGATAAAGTTGAACAGTCCAAGTATGCAAGGAGCTGGCTTCTAAAATCTCTATATTCAGATCATAGATTGTAGTACGTAGTCATGAAAATCTATATGTAAATTAAAACAACATTCAAAGTGCCATGTCACAAGAAAGCAGTATATAAAATCTACTACGTAAGATAATTTTTTTCTGAAAGAGGGATTTGCACACAGTCTCACACTTGCTGGAAAAATGCTCTACCACATGAGTCCTTGTTGCTTTCATTGCACTTTTTTTTTAAATGGTGTCTTTCATTTGTGCCAAGGACAGCTTGGCCTGTGATTCTTCCATGTACGCTTCTCAAATAGCAGGGAAGATAGGGCCATGTCACCACACTTGGCATCTTTATTGACTGACGTGAAGGGGCCCTCACAAACGTTTTGCCTGGGCTGATCTTAAATCATGAACCTCTGCATTGCCACCTATAGCTGTTCTATTCTACTCTGTTCATCCACATGTATATTTTTGTGCCTGTGTCATGCTGATTTTGTTACTATGGCTCCATAGTAAAATTTGAAAAATTTGAAATCTGGTATTGTGATACATCTAACATTGTTCTTTTTTTTTAACTAAGCATTGCTTGCTTTAGAGTCTTTGGTGCTTCTATATGAATTTTGACCTTTCTTTTCTTTTCTTTTGTAGTACTGGGGTTTGAACTCAGGGCTTCATTCTTGCTAGCAGTTGGTCTACTGCATTACTGCTCTACTCCAGTTCTTCCACTTAAATTTAGGAATGTGTTTTTATTTCTGCTAACAATTTCATTGGAATTGATGGAATTTCGTAGGAGTTGTAATGAATCTGTAGGTTATTGTCAGTCATATGTCCATTTATTACAATATCAATTCCCTGATCTATTGAAGTGCAGTGTAGGCCTCTCCATCTTCTAGAGTCTTCTTTAGTCGGGTTCTTCTTTCAAACTCTCATAATTTTCATTATAAAGATCTTTTACCTCCTTGATTAGGATTGTTTTCAGATGTTTGCTTTTGAAACTATTGTAAATGGGACTATGTGTCTGATTCCTTTCCCAATGCATTCATTATTATTATTATTTAGAAAAGCTGCTGAGTGTGTATGTGCATGTACGTGGTGTGTGTGTGTGTGTGTGTGTGTGTGTGTGTGTGTGTGTGCTAGTAACAGGGCTTGAACACAAGATCTCCCGCTCTCAAGCATTTGCTTACAGTTGGTACTCTACGATGTAAGCCATAGCTCCAGTGTCGCTTTCTTGCTGGTTATTTGGAGATATCTTTTGGGCTTTTCTCCCTGTATTGCCTTTGAATCTCAGTCTTCAGATCTCAACCTCTTGAGTAGCTAGGATGATCTAGCATAAGATCTAAGTTTCTTCTGTAGCGTATCTGCAAGTAGATCTAATTTGATTTCTTCCTTGTACAGTTGTCTTTTTTTCCCTTTCTTTCTGTAGTATCACTGTACTGGTTAAGAATTCAAGCACTATATTAAATAAGAGCAGACAGAATAAACATTCATACTTCATTCTTGTTTTTTTAAATCAATGTTTTCAGTTTTCAATCAATGTTTTCAGTTTATATGGCTTTTATTATGAGGAGGCATGCTATCAGTTTCTTGGATTTTTTTTTGAAATTGCCAGAAGCTTTTTCTGTATCTATCGAGATAATCATATGATGTTTGTGTGTAGTTTTATTCATGTGCTATATCGTGTTTATTGATTTACATATTTTGAACCATTCTTTTATCTCAGGTGAAATCAACTTGATCATGGTGTGTGATCTTTTTTGTTGACGTTAGCTTGCAAATATTTTTTATTTTAATATCTAGGTTTCTAAGAAAGTTAGTCCATGGTTTTCTTCTTGTGTCATGTCCTTTTCTGGTTTAGCTACCTGAATAGCACTGGCTTTGGGCTTGAAGAAAAGGTCAAGCTCGCAGAGCTTGCAAGATGAGGGAGAACGAAGTATCCTGAGTTCAAGCACAGGTACTGACAAATTATCACCATCATCATCATCATTTGTAGAATTAGTGTGGTAGGGTTCCTTCTCTTTGTACTTTATGGAATAATTTGAGAAACATCAGTGTTACTTCCCTAAAGGTCTGGTGGAATACTGCACTGAATCCATCTATTCTGGCTTTTCTTTGTTGGGATACTCTTTATTAATCACTGTTTAAATCTCATTTCCAATTATAGGTCTGTTTAGGGTATTTATATCTACTTGGTTCAGTTTTGGTAAATCATATGAATATGTCATTCTAGCATTGCTCTTAGATTATTTCTAATTTATTAGAATATGACTTTATAATATCCCTAATTGCTGGATTCTGTGGATGTCTATTCCAGCATCCTCTTTTTCATCTCTAATGTTACTATTGGGGGTCTTTTCTCTATTTCCTTTTCCTTAACTAAGCATTTGTTTCTTGCAGACTCTTCTCCATCTCAAGAAATAGCTCTGAGTTGCTCAGTCCAAAAAATTTGGATTCAGGGCTGGGAAGGTGACTCAGTGGTAAAAATGCTTGCCTTGCATGCATGAGGCCCTGGATTCAATTCCCCAGCACCACATAAGCAGAAAAAGCCATAAAGTGGTGTTGTGGCTCAAGTGCAAGCCTTGAGCTGAAGAGCTGAGGGACAGCATCCAGGCCCAGAATTCAAGCCCCACCACCGGCCAAAAAAAAATTGGATTCATTCTTGCTTCCACAATGCATATACTCTCTGTCAGAGGATGAACACTCCAAATAGCTCCACTCTTCCCAGTTTCCCTTCTTCCCATCTACTTGAGATCATCTTGTAGGTACCACTTTTCTAGAAGTTTCCTCAGAGCTCTCAGTATTCTCTCTTGCCCTCTCTAGAGGTCTGTTTTTTCCCTTATGGTCACAGTGATCTTTATAAATAGTAAGACAGGTCTTAATCACCCCCTACTTTTTATAATCTTCTTTTGCTACCTCATGTTATAGATCAATACTTAGCATTGATTCTAAGACTCTCTAGTACAGACAGCTCCTGATTTACAATGACTTAGGATTTTTAGGTGTTATAATATTGCAAAGTAAGAAAACTTCAGTAGAAACTGTATTTCATGTTTTTTGATTCTGATCTTTTCTTGGGCCGGCCATATGTGTAACAGTCCTCTTTCATAATACTGGATGGTTGAATGAGTGACAATTTTCTGTCAGCCACATAATCACAGACAGTCTAATATGCACTGTGTTGCTAAGTGGTGATGCTCTGTGGGGTAGGCATATTAAACACATTTCTGATTTAAAATATTTTCAAGTTACAGTTGGCTTATCAGACTGTCAATTTAAACAACAGGTTCCCCCAAAGATCATGAATTTATTCAAGAAATACCAATCTATATGCCATAATAAACAATATGCATATTCACAGAGAGTGTGGATGGAAGGGAAAATTTTTCAAGGCAAAAGGGGGAGGCTTACATCAACTGGTTTGTGAAACAATAATTCTTGAAAATAAGAACAAATATAACGATGTTGGTGTTAGTTGAAGGGCAGACAGGGAATTGTTGGTAGACATCTTTGCAGAATGATTTTTTATAGAAGATCTGGAGGCATGGCTCAAATCACACAGTGCCTGGCTGGCATATGCAAGGCTCTGAGTTCAAACTCCAGCACGGAAAAAAATCCACAAAAATGACAATAAGAACTTTCTGTATAAGAACTTTCTGGCACAGTTGTTCTGATTATCACATGAAACTTTGTGCATGAGATCCCCTTTGGTCATCTCTTGGGTTTATTATTATTGTTGTGCCAGTCCTGGGCCTTGAACTTTAGGCCTGGGCACTGTCCTTGAGCTATTTTACTCAAAGCTTGTGCTCTAACATTTGAGCCATGGCTCCACTTCTAGCTTTTTGGTGGTTAATTGAAAATAAGTGTCTCACAGACTTTCCTGCCAGGGATTGGATTTGAACCACAATCCTCAGCTTCCAGGGCAACTAGGATTACAGACATGAGCCACTGGTATCCAGTACCTTTCAATCTATTTAACTCAAGCAGTAACACATGTTGTTTCCTGAAAGTCACTCACTTCCAAGGTATATCCACAAGCTAGTCTCTTTAGGCCTTCCATACATTACAGGCACCAAATTCACCAAACTAAATCCTTCTCTCTTCCAAATAGCCATGGAAGTAGCCATTCTGACACCCAACTAATTTGCCAATGCACCAGACTCAAATCCAAAGTCCTTGCTCTCACCTATGAGCCCCCCGTGTGCTACTAATTCTTGTCAACCACTGTGGATTATGACCTTCCTCTCTGTATCTTTCTCATTATGCTCTAGAAATATAGGCAGGGGAAAAGAAAATAGCACCACTGTTAAAGAAAGCAGATACTTTTTAAAATGAAGATATGGCTTCTAACTGGCCTTCTTAGAACAATAAGTCACAAATATAGTTGCATTCCCAAAACAATAAAGACAATCCTAAATGCAAACCCATGGGAGCACATGTCTAATACTAAAGGAAAATTCTGGAAATCAGCCTCTTCTTGATGATATATATATATATATATATATATATATATGTATATACACTGCATCATTTTGATTTCATTTTTCTCTTTGTGACATATTTCATTTATTTTCAATAAAAACACTTCTGTGAATTGCTGTTATGGCTTGTATTCTTCATTTTAGATTTCTATTGTAGATACTATGATTTTTTTTCAGGAATTTGGGTTTATGCAATTTCCTCTTTCTGAGTTATGCCCTCCAAAGAGCCAGTTAGGAATTCCAAGTCTCTCATCCTCACTTTAGTTATGAATTGGACCACAGCTCAGGCAATTTCATTATTTTATCTTCCAACACTATTTGGGATAAATTCCACAAGCACATAACTGCCAAGATGCACAACTAGTAAGCAATCTACTGAAATCTGGTGTAATGGGAATTTAAAGAGCCATATTAATTTACCTAGTCCCTTTTGGCTATTATGTTTGTAACCATCTCAAATATTCTGAATTGCAAACTATTCTTATTTATTTATGTAAATTTATGTTTGAGCTCAAAGAAGGGGAAAATCTTTATGCATCAGTGGCTCTGTGTGTGTGTGCGTGCGTGCACATGCATGCACCTGTAGGGGAGGCTTTAAGGCCTTGAATTCTCATTTGGCTTTTTTTTTTTTTGCTCAAAACTGACACTTCACCATTTCAGCCACAATTCCACTTCATCAGTGACTATTTTCTTTAATGGAGAACAAACCCAGGCCATTGAGCATGCTCAGCACACCCTCAACTACTAAGTCCGCAGCCCATTCTGTGACTTTATGGTGATAGTGGGTTATAATGAAAGCTACTGAGAAATACTCACTTGCTTTAAGTTGGTATAAGGCTGATGGATATCTTTGTTTATGAAGTAGCTTAAATTTAAGAGTTACATTTGAAGTTGGGGCTAGATTTTTATTTCTGAGCTATTTCATTTTGGAAACAAGTTTTCATCCTTAGGAAGAGGCGTGAGATATAGTCTAATGTTGACAGACTCCATGACCTATGGCTGAGCTCAGATCAGCAAAAGTTTTTTAGCATTGAAATTTATTTGAATTTAAAATAATGTGATTATATTTTTAATAATGTGCTAATTATCTAAAGAAAGATCATTGGCTCTGAAAGTTATTCTTTTTTTTTGGTCCGGTCATGGGGCCTGAACTCTGGGCCTGGGCGCTGTCCCTCAGCTCTTCAGCTCAAGGCTAGCACTCTACCACTCGAGCCACAGCGCCACTTCCGGCTTTTTTCTTTTTGCTTATGTGGTGCTGAGGAATTGAACCCAGGGCCTCAGGCATGCAAGGCAAGCACTCTACCACTGAGCCACCTTCCCAGCCCCTGAAAGTTATTCTTATGAAGTAAAAAGACTGACTGGATGCTAGTTGTTCACACCTTATAATCTTATCTACTCAGGAATCTTTGCTATGAGGTCAAGATTCAAAGCCAACCTGGGCAGACAAAACTGTGAGACTCTTACCTACATATCACCAGCAAAAAGCTGAAAGTAGAACTGTGGTTCAAGTAGTAGAGCACAAGTGTTGAACAAAAAAGCTAAATAAGAATAAAAGGCTCTGAGTTCAAGCACCAATACTGTACACACACACACACACACACACACACACACACACACACACACACACACAATGTGTAGATAGAAAGATATGCCCTCCACAAGCTTCATATATCTAGTTCTTGGGTAAGAACACTTAGCAAGATAAAAGCAAATTATTTCAGCCTGGATGATTCTGCCACAGGATTGATAAAAGACATAGAAAGCAGGATTATTTCTGCAGAAAGCTGCAAAATAAACGCAATAAGCAAACTTTTCAGATGACCTCAAATAGCTTTAATGGCAAAACAACCACATTTCCACTTTTTCAACAGTAACTTCTAAAATAGGCATGCTAGATGATTTTATATCATTTCTCCATTTGTTTACCTCACAGACATAGATGTCTTTGGAGTTTTTGTTTTCTTCACTTTGCTTTGCTCTTTTATGTTTGCTTTTGCTTGAAATTATGGCTTGCGCACCATCCCTGGGCTCCTTTTGCTCAAAGCTAGCACTGTACTACTTGAGCCACAGCACCACTTCCTGCTTTTTCTGAGTGGTTTATTAGAGATAAGTCTCATGTATTTTTCTGCCCAGCTGGCTTTGAACCACAATCCTCAGATCTCAGCTTCCAGAGTAGCTAGGATTGCAAATGTGAGCCACTGGCACCGCCAACAATAAAATTATTGTTGTTTGGGGGTTTGTTACTTCTGTCTGAACATGAACCTAATACATATAATGAGATACCAAATTTAAAGATTTATGAAGGGAATCATTTCAGTGTATATGGTTTGTGGGTATGAGAATTATTAGAAATCTAAGTTTATATCTGAGTATTCAAAGGCTTTATATTCTATTAAACCATATGTCTCTATAGCTTTCATCAGTTGTCTTAACCTATGTTAGTGCATGCCCAACAGAATCGGCTTCATTCTTCCCACTCATGACATTTGAAAGCAGCTGCTATGGTATCAAATTATCTTCTTTATAGGCCATGTATTCCCCAGTATGTCAAAATCTGTATGGAAAAGCTTACCTTTTCCTCCTCTGAGCATGCTCCAATGGATTCATTTCCATCTGAGTGTGAGATCTAGCCTTGACATGGTGTTCAGGTGTAGGGATGAAAAAGCTATTATCTTCTTCACTCTGGGTGACACCCTTCTGAAATTTCATTATCTGTACCAGCAGGTTCATTGTATTTTTCATTCCTATGGATCTTTATTTTTGACAAGGATGTATTTGTTTCTACCCAAGTTGCTGTTAAAGCCACATCTTCTCTAATATCTACTTGTGTCATTTTGGTAGTTTCCTCACCTAGCTGGCCCAGCTCAATTTATTCTGTGAGCTTTGACTTGCTCACTGCTTTAGTTCATAAGAATTCTGAAAATCTCATTCTGGTACTGCTAATACTTGGATTGCTGAATAGACCCGCAGAGGCCCATATGCTAAAGTTCCAGGGTGATGTCCTCAGGAGACGCAGTGGAACTTTGAGGGAGGAGTTGTATAAGAGGTTTTTAGGTCATGGGGGCATGCCATTGAAGTGTTCTGTTCTCTTCTTTCTCTCTCTTTGCTTTTTTGGCCATGAGATAAGCAATTTGTTTTGTCATGCCTATTATTTTTGTCCCTGTCTTTTCCTCTCTGTTTTCACACATACACCCCCAAAGCAATGGACTCAGTCTTAGACTAGATGGTCCAAAAGTCATAAGCCAAAATAAACGTTTCATTTTTGCAAGTTTAATTACCTCATATGTTTTGTTATAATAACATGAAGCTGAACAATTCCAGATATTGCACGGTCCCTCATTAAAACTGTATTGTTGGCAGTTTTGATAAGACTTTGTTTTATCATCTAAATCTCTGCTCAACATGTTGGACAAAGCTGGGCACCAGTTGCTCACATCTGTAAACCTAGCTACTCAGGAGGCTGATATCTGAGGATTGCAGCTTGAAGCCAGCTTGGGTAGGAAAGTCGGTGAGACTCTTATCTCCAATAAAGTACTTGGAAAAAGCTGGAAGTGGCATTGTGGCTCATGTGATAGAGTGCTAACCTTGAGTACAAAGAGGCTCAGGGACAGTGCCTAGGCACAAGTTGAAGCCCCAGGACTGGCCAAGAAAACAAAAACAACAAAAAACAAGTTTTTGACAAGGAAGCTGATCCTCAGACCAGAACCTTTATCCATGCTTTTACATATCTATTTCGTCAGAGGTAAGAGAATATAATCTACAACAAATTATTACTTTAATGATTACATATGGGATTTCTAACCCAAGAAAGTCATTTGGTTACATGGTGCTTTTAATGATTGTTGCATTTACCAGCCAGTTTTCTTCTTAAGAACAATGTATTTCACTAATGCCAAGACTATATTAAACTCAAGCTTAAGTCAGTGAGCAGAGGTGTATGCACAAAGTCTGCAAGGAGACTTCAGAATGCCTGGGGAAGTGGTACTCACATATGTTTATCCTCTTCTTCAAGCACCCCTGGACCTGCACCCCTGGTCACATAAATGGTACCCAGAATTTTTTGCCTCTTCGCTTATAAGCTGCATTGACTTCCATTCCAACTTGATGTATTCACCAAGCTAGCGAATCCCAGGTAGCTATGCTTCAAAGGGTATGGAATTTCAATTTGAGACAAATCTCTACACGATTTTATTGTTTTATTCTCTAAATGGCACTTGTTTAATTTTTGTGCCAGTCGTGGGGCTTGAACTCAGAGCCTCACATTCTCTCTTGACTTTTTCCGATCAAGTCTTGTACTCCACCATTTAAGCCACATCTCCAATTTGGCTTTTGGCTGGCAAATTAGAGATAAGAGTCTCAAGGTTTTATTTGCTCAGGCTGGCTTCAAGCTATAATCTTCAGATCCCAACCTCCTGATTAGCTACAATTACAAGCAACTGGATAGATTTTTATTCTTTTTAAATAATGGCAGAGTATTCCAAAGTAGGAATTAGCTACTGTTTATTTAGACTTCTTTATAGAAGTCTATATAATAGACATATGTCTAATTATAACCTTCTACCACTATTCACAATGCCACAAATAGTCAGACCTCTTTATCATTTAACTCTCAAACCCAATTTCCTTGTAATTACATTGTTGTGTTTATGGTAATGCATGCAGACATAGCTTTGATGAGTTTAACAGCTTAAATTCTCCTGCATAGAGCAATGAAAAGTTTTAATGCAGTATCTTTAAGGCAGAGAATACTTCGTCCATGATCAGGAGAAACACAGATGGAAAAAAAGATTTTATTACTTACAGATCCTGGGCCTTAGAGGACCTGTAAGTAATAAAAACATCACTAACAGCATACCTAGATATACACAAAAGTGAAGAAGAGTGTGCAGAAAAAGGAAGGACCTATGGACAGATGCTTTTATTTTATTAAACAGATTTCCCATGGGGATGTTCAATTTTAAGTCTTGAAAGAAAAAGCAAGCAGAAGTAGCAGGAGGTCATGTTGTGACAGGACTGGTCATTGTGGTATGCCTGCATACTCCATGTGCAACCTAAGGGTCAGTACAGTAAGATAAGCACGTTTCTTTCTTTTTTTTTTTTAATTGTGAAATACCGTACAGAGGAGTTACCATTACACGGGCAAGGTAATGAGTACATTTCTTAACAAGCATTGTTGCCTCCTCCTTTGTTTCCTTTGTTTTTCCCTTACCATCTCTTCCCATCTCCCCCCGACCCCACCTCAAGACTCCCCCCCAACCCGCACCAAAGTTGTAAAGTTCATTTTTGACATAATGTCTCGTACATCTCATTGTTGCAATGGGTCTACCTGTATCCTTATTTAAACAATTTGTTTATTCCCTTCCCCTCCACAAAGTATACCAATCAAATACAGTGAAAGCAGGGGTTATACCATGGGGGAGGGAGATACAAAGCCACAAAGAAATCATCTCATAAATATGTTAGAAACAATAGCAAGAAAGCAAAAACATTTGAATATTTATCTTGGGGCTCATTTTGCCTAACATCAACTTATCTGACCATTTCATAAGCACATTTCTTCTAACTGTACCTGGAAAAAGGGGCAGATGCTATCCTGAAGGGGAGCAGCTGTCCTGGTAAGGAGGGAGTTATAAATCTATATGGTGGATATCCAAATCTACCATACAGAGGAACTGTGAGATAATGGTGTCCAAGGTGATGGAGCCTTGCTTCTGGTATGAGAAAGATACATAATTAAAATGGATGCTAATGAAACACAAAATTATAAAAACTCACTATAAAGAATAACATCAAGAGCCGGGTACCGGTGGCTCACACCTGTAATCCTAGCTACTAGGAGGCTGAGATCTGAGGATTGTGGTTTAAAGCCAGCCCGGCAGGAAAGTCTATGAGACTCTTATCTCCAATAAACCACTCGAAAACCAGAAATGGCTCTGTGGCTCAAGTGGTAGAGCACTAACCTTGAGCTGAAGAGCTAAGGGACAGTGCCCAAGCCCAGAGTTCAAACCCCACGACCGACCAAAAAAAAAATAGCATCAAGGTTTACTGTGATTCAGAAGTAGTTTTGGCAAACTTCTGGATTATTGGTAAATCAATAGGTAAAAGATGATTTGTGTGATTGCCTGTACCCGGGATTGGGTACTTGATCCATAACTCCACTATTTGGTGGTTAATTGAAATAGGAGTCTCACAGACTTTTCCGCCCAGGTTGGCTTCAAACCATGATCTGAAGATTTGAACCTCTGAGTAGCTAGGAATGCAAGCATGAGCCACCAGTGCCTGGACTTACTTTTCAGAATTTTAAATTATGTTTATATTATAATGAGGAAGGATATACATATTTTCACATATATAAGAGTCATTTGTGTTTCCTTTTGTGTTGAGTCATTTTGTATTCATTGCCAGTTCACTATTGGAGCATTTGTCTTGATTTTTATGATTCTCTCTCTGTGAATATAACTTCTTTTTTATTTGATATGTGGTTGGGTATCCACAACCTGATGACTTCATTACCATTATTGAATTCCTTCCTTTTCTTTTTTTATTTTTGTTTTAAAATTTTCTTTCTTTCTTTTTTATGTTAGTCATGGGCTTGAACTCAGAGTCTCCTTGAAGTTGTCCCTGAGTTCTTTTGCTTAAGGGTAGTCACAGAACCACTTCTAGTTTTTGGTGGTTCATTAGAGTTAAGAGTCTCATGGACTTTATTGCCCAGGCTGGCTTTGAACTACAATTCTCAGATCTCAGCCTCCTGAGTAGCTAGGATTACAGGCATGAGCCACCAGCATCTGTTTTTTTTTTCCTTTCCTTTTAAAATTTATTTATTTATTTTATTTTTGCTGGTACTGAGGCTTCATCTCAGGGCCTCATACTTCTTGGCTGGTTTTCTTGCTTAAGATGGTTCTCTACCACTTGAACCATGCCTTGAGCCCTGTTTTTTGCTGTTTATTTTGAAGATAAAATCTCATACATGTTTCTGCCCCATGTGGCCTTGAACTATGATCATCCAGGTTGCAACTTCCTCAGTACCTAGAATTACTAGGTAAATATAGGCATGCATCACTTGCTCCTGGCCTAAATCCAACTTCTATAGAGAAGGTCTTTGAGAGACATTCACTATGTGAGGTCCATTCATATCATTTCTTGTCTCCGTGAGGAAGCTCAACAAGCACTATTTCCAGCACACAGTGTCTGTTCATATATACAGGTGTTTTTTAATTTTCAAAATCCCATTTATTTGAAGACTTTCTCTTGGCAGATAACATAAACTACTCATTTATTCCTTAGATACTCCATTTGTATATCAATTAGATTGCCTTTATCTGTTTTCTAGCTACCATGTGTGCTAAATCATTTTTAGTCTCTGTATATTCATTTGGTACTATTTACATGTGTGTGTGTATGTTTGTGCCCATCCTGGAGCTCAAACTCAGGGCCTGGTCACTGTCTCTGAGCTTTTTGGCTCAATGCTAACACACTACCGCTTGTGCTACAGCTTCACATCTATCTTTTGGAGGTTAATGGGAGATAAGAGTCTCACTGATTTCTTTGCTTGGGCTGGCATCAAACCACAGCACTCAGATCTCAACCTCCTGAGTAGCTAAGATTACATGTGTTAGACACCATCTCTCAGCCCATTATTTACTTTGAAATATTCTAAATGTTACTGGACTTCTATTGATATAGTGTCTTTCTCACATTCATTCTGATTCTATTTTAATTTCTGTGATTATTTTAATTTTTTCCTGGTTTTCTTCTTAGTTCACTTTAATTTCATCTTCTATTATCTCTCTTTTCATTGAAAGCATATTATATTTCTGTACTGTGTTTTCTCTTTGTTGAGCAGACTGATTACTTTAGGTAGGTAGTTCTTTTAAATTCATGGTAAAATATTTGATCATTTTTATTTGCTGCATGATGAAATTTTTATATTTTACTTTTCTGTTTTTCCCCTTAATTTTAATTTTATATTTTCTTTGACTTGGTGATTTTTCCAATGATTTTCTTCTAAAGCTTATCAAAATACATTTTTCTTGGACTAGATTTTGTAGAAAGTTGGTGTGTGCATTTATGTATATGCCTGCATTGTGTGTGCTTGGTGCATGTGTGTGTGCACATACATGTATGTGTAAGGATAGAACAGTCTTCTAGGCTTTACTACCTAAACATTTCTCTATTCTCTTATTCCAAATTCCTTCTGTTATCTTTTCTGTAGTCTTGTCTCCTTTCCTTCTCCCAAATTTCATCCATAGAGACTTGTTTAAGCTTTCCTGCTAACTCTGGCTTCTGCTCACATTGATCCAAGTGATATATGCATTTGCACATCAATGTGAGACTTCTTGTCTTTAGGAAGTGCATTTTTCTTGACCCTGATACCATCTTGGTGATTTTTCTCTGTTATTTCTACGTGACTTTACCTGGTCTAGGTCCGTTTTTGGCATTCTCACACATACACTGAGCCCAACCTTGTTCAGGAACCACAATTCAGATTTAAGTAATAACAAGACTGTCTCTGATTTCACAATTCATGGAAGTCATTTGTAAGAAAGCCTTCCATTGAGTGTCCACACTGGGTTGTCTCACAGGGTGCTTATATAATGCATTTGTATCTAAAGGGGAAGATTATTGTGTTAGAATGAGATGGCCCAGGCCGCATTCCCTTCAGCACTATGAGTTAGGATATCTTACGCCAGTTGCTTAATCTTTTCAGGGCTCTCATACTTTGGGGGAAAATAAGACAATTTTCCTAGAACACTCAACATGGAACAAAATCGTGTTGCTTTACAAGTAAATGACGTTCCCATTCAAGTAATGTTGCATTGCAATTATGAATAATTTTTATCATAATACATTTTTGAAGCTTGTTAAGATTTTTTTAATAAATTCTATATAAGGAAAATATAAGATAAACCTCTATGAATATTTATTAAAGAACATTCTCAAATGAACTGACAAATCAGATCAAATCCAGCAATATACACACACAATATGTATAATATATATAACCCATCACTTTACATTTATCCCAGAAATTGTAATGTTGGATTAAAGTAGATAAGAAATTTTACAAAATATTTCAGTGTATCTGCACATCAATTAAAAAAATCAATCTTTTCAATCTTGTATTTAAAGATCTCCATGAGCTCCACTCCCAAGTTACTCGAGCTGATCCAAACCTTTGGTAAAGTAGCAGGGTAAAAACTTAACCCTCAAAAATCAATGGCTATTCTGTATGCCAATAACGAGAAGAGCACTGCTGAAATCAGGGAAGCAACTCCTTTTGTAATAGCCCCCCCAACACACAAAAAAAATACCTAGTAATTAAGTTAACCAAAGAAGTGAAGGACCTCTACGATGAAAACTTTAAAACCCCAAAAAAGGAGATTAAAGCAGAACTAAATAAGTGGAAAAACCTCCCATGCTCCTGGATTGGGAGGATTAAAATTGTGAAAATTCTGCCAAAGGCTATCTACAGATTCAATACCCATTAATATCCCAACTTCATTCTTTAATGAAATAGAAGAAGCAATCCAAAAGTTCATATGGAGCAACAAAAGACCCAGAATAGTAAAAACAATCCTTAGTAGAAAGAACAGTGCTGGAGGAATATCAATACCAAATTTCAAACTCTACTACAAAGCCATAGTAATCAAAACAGCTTGGTATTGGCACAAGAAGAGACCTCAGGACGAAGGGAATAGAACTGATGACCCAGAAATGAACCCATAGACCTATAACCACCTAATCTTTGATAAGGGAGCAAAAAAATTAGAATGAAAGAAAGATAGCCTCTTCAGCAAATGGTGCTCTGTCAAAACTGGTTAAACACCTGTAGAAAACTACAGTTAGTTATATATCACCTGCACCAGAATCAACTCCAAATGGATCAAGCACTCAAAGTAAGAGCCTACACCCTGAAAACATTACAAGAAGGAATAGGAGAAACTCTAGGGCTCCTTGGCACAGGCCCAATTTTTTTTGGTAAAGACCCAGAAACACAACAAATCAAAGAAAGGTTGGACAAATGGGATTGCATGAAACTGCAGAGCTTCTGCATGGCAAAGGACATAGCTAGCGAGATCAATAGAAAGCCCACAGATTTGGAGAAGATCTTTATTAGCCATACAATGGACAAGGATCTCATATCTAAAATATAGTTAGAACTCAAAAAATTAAATCCCCCCAAAACAAATTTTCAAAAGAACAACTGCCCAAATAATTTTTTTATTTTTATTATTTTGTCAGTCACAGGGCCTGAACGCTGGGCCTGGGTGCTGTCCCTCAGCTCTTCAGCTCCAGGATAGCACTCTACCACTTGAACCACAGTGCCACTTCTGGCTTTTTCTGCTTATGTGGTGCTGAGGAATTGAACCCAGGGCGTCATGCATGCAAAGCAAGCACTCTACCACTGAGCCACCTTCCCAGCCTCTACCCGGTTAATAAGTGGGCTAAAGACTTAAAGAGAGACTTCTCTAAAAAGGTAATTAAGAATGGCCAATAGACACATGAAGAAATGCTCAACTTCTCTAGCCGTAAAAGAAACGCAAATTAAAACAACAATGAGATTCCACCTCTCTCCAGTTAGAATGAATATAATCAAGAAATCTAGTAACAACAAATGCTGGAAGGGATATGGCCAAAAGGGAACCCTACTGCACTGCTGGTGAGAGTGTAAACTTATTCAACCACTTTGGAAAGTAGTATGGAGTTTCCTCAAAAGACCCAGCAATCCCACTTCTGGGCATTTACCCAAATGATCACAAACAAGGCCATATTAAAGCTACCAGCACAACTATGTTTATCACAGCATTATTCACCATAGCTAAAGATATGAAACCAACCCAGATGCCCCAAAGTACATAAATAGATCAAGAAAATGTTATGTGTGTATATATATATATATATACACATACATATGTAATAATATATTCTATATAATGGAATTCTATTCTTCCAACAGAAAGAATACACTGCCTCATTTGTTAGGAAATGGAAAGAGTTGAAAAAAATCATATTAAGTAAGCCAGACCCAAAGAAATATGCATCCCATGGGTTACCTTATTTGCAATAATTAGTATATGTCTAGGATAATCTTAGCAGACAAGCAGAAAAGCTCAAAATCTATGTATATATGACAATATAAGATGATTTTAAACATAATGAACCCCAAGATACAGACACAAGACATTTTTCTTTGTCTTTGTTGTTTTTTAATGTACTATGTGATTTTTTTTTTGTTTCTTTTGTGTGTTCTTCTTCCTATGGTATATACCCTGTTGTCAATGCATTTGATTTTGTTACCCTGAATCTTTTATATGCATTTATCTAATCTGGGAAAAAGAAGGGGAATAACAAAATGCTGATACAGGGACACAGGATGACCCATTGCAACAATGATATTCACAAGACACTATGTTGGAAATGGGATTTACAACTTCGGGGGAGGGGAGGAGTGGGTGAGGTGGAGGAGGGAAGAAATAGTAGAAGAAAACAAAGGAGGGGGATAACAATGTTAAGAAATGTACTCATTACTTATGTAACTGTAACCCCTCTGTACAGCATCTTTACAATAAAATAAAATATTTAAAATCAATCTTTTCTACTGAGGCAGTAATCTTCATGTTAAAATCCCAGCAAACTTTCAATAGAAAGAATTTTGGGGCCTGAAGTGCACATTTCCAAATATTAAACCAATACCCTTTTTTGGTGCCAGTCCTGAGTCTTGAACTCAGGGCCTAGTTTTATCCCTGAGCTTTTCTGCTCAAGGCTAGTACTCTATTATTTTGAGCCATAGTTCTACTTCTAACTATTGGTTGTTTATTGGAAATAAGAGTTTCACAAATTTTCTTGCTATGGCTGGCTTTGAACTGTGATCCTCAGATCTCAACCTCTTAAGTAGCTAGGATTACAGGCATGAGCCATCAGCACCTAGCTTAGCACCAATATTTTCACTACTGAAAATTCAGAGGACATTTCCCTTATAATTAGAAACAACTTAAAGATAATCAGTTTGAGACTGGGAAAGTGGCTCAATGGTAGAGTGCTTGCCTTGCATGCATGAGGCCCTGGGTTTGATTCCTCAGCATCATATAAGCAGAAAAAGCCAGAAGTGGTGTTATGGCTCAAGTGGTAGAGCACTAGCTTTGAGCTGAAGAGCAGAGGGACAGTGCTCAGGCCCAGAGTTCTGGTCCCACAACCAGCAACAACAACAACAAAAAAGATATTCAGTTTTCTTTATCCTGCTGAATTGGCATTCTAACCAGACCAAAGATGAAAAAAAGAAAATTAAAGTTACAAAGATGAGAAAAGAAAATTAAAGTTACAAAACAGAGAAAAGAAGTAAGTTGCCCTATTCCAGAAGCCCTACTGGTATAGTTTATAATGATTCTTTGACTTTTGCATCCTCCACTGGTCTCTTTGCTTATGTTGGTAAGAATTTGAGTTGAAAATTTTAAAATAATTTTTACTCTTACAGAATATGTTGGGTTACAAGTATTAATAAACATCTTCTATGAAGATCTTTTATTTTGTGTATGTAGGTATGTGTATGAGTGTGCACATGCACACGCCAGTACTGGGGCTTAACTTAGGGCCTAGGAACTATCCCTTAGCATTTTTGTGCAAGGCTGGCACTCTACAAGTTAAGCCATGCATCCACTTCTGGTTTTTGCTGGTTAATTGGAGATAAGAGTCTCCCAACTTTTCTGCCAGGGCTAGCTTCAAATCAGTGATCCCAAGATCTTAGATTTACAAGTAGCTAGAATTACAGGCATAAGCTACCAGCGCCTAGCTTTTAATTTATCCTTAATCTGTATATGTGTGGATCTAGTCTCTAGGTCTTTCTAGAAAGCATTGTATATTTCATTCCTATTCATCCCAATAAAATAAAATGACTTTCATGTACATTTTAGAACATAAGTGAGAAGTTTCACCTTAGCAGTGTAAAGTTATGCTCATTGCATACTAAAAATGACTAAAATTGAGGAATACAAAACCATAGGGTTGCTTACTGTTGTATGCTTCTTAAATGTCAATGGATTTCAGAAGGTCTGTGCCAGAAAATTATGCTACAAATTAAATCAGCATTTGTCAAATGTGATATTGAATGGCTGGTATCATAATTGCCTGGGGATTTGGATTAAAGTTCAAATTCTCTATTTATTAGGCAGCTTACTGAGACGAAACTCTCCAGGCAACTTGGAGACATTTCTTTTTAAATGACTTTTAATTCCCTTAAAATATAAAGAATCAGCATTGTTACTAGCCCAGTTGTCTCTCTAACAGCATTACCATGTAGTTCACAGATAAAAGATTTCACAGCATTTACTATATAGTAATATAGTAAGTATACATTCTACAGTACCAAGCAATGTGTCCTGTGGATCCTCAAATCTAATAGTACTTCTTAGCCCATGTTTTTAAATGTATATTGTATCTGATGGCAACTGCCCCAAATCTGTCATTAAAGCCAGATTGCCCTGCCTATTTCTTGCCCTACTCAGCCAGAATATGGTACAAATGCTCAGATTCAAAATTACTACCATCACCTGTTTGATTCTGCTGTTTTCACTAGGTTTTGTTGTTCTACTTCCTTACCTTTTGGCCCTCTAGATGTAGAGCATAGCCTTCCTCTTAGGTATGCTCTGGCATTACCTAAGAGAAGAAAGAGATTATTGATGTCATCTCATGCTATGCAAACAACCACAAAATGCCCAGGTAAGGTGAACCTGGATTCACTTTCAACAAGAGCATGGAACTGGGACTTGTCATGGCTTCTTATTAGCACAGCAGTTCTCTTCTCATTGGTTTGAGTTTGATCCAAAGTAACCAATCTCAGGCATTCTGTCTTTTGTGGTATCAGGTGAATTTTCATAAAGTGAGGCAGGATGCTTATGTCTGACTTATGATGTGGTAGTATTTTGTGTACTGCTGTCTCCTATGAAGAGAGACACAGACTATAAAAGATCTTATATATGGAGAATATATGAACCCTTTAGCCATATATTATATTCACAGTAACCTCCAAGTCTTACCAAGGTCTCTGAGGGAACTTGTCTAACTCACATCCATCTTGACAACCCAGAAATCAATACACTCAAAGACTCAACAAATCAATTTAAATATTTAAATGCTTATAAGAAGCAAGCATCATTCAAACTCTTGGTAATATGTCATTCAAAGGTGCAACATCCTGGCTTTTATGTTGTTGATATGCCACAGGAAGGAAACATATAAATGTAAAATACATCCTGGCTAGAATTTAAAATAAGCAATTAAAATGGTATTCTAACTTGATTAATCCCAAAACAATCCAAGACAATGGATTAAAAGTAGCCATTGTCTTGGGTACATTGTAAGGAATAAAGTTGGGCCATTGGGAAGAAAAAAACAAATTGACTAAAGAATGGAATATTCAGAAGAAGATAGTTCTGTTGAACAACTAAAGGACAGTTTAACAAAATGAATACCAGGAAGCTGAAACACAGTTTATTGGAAGCAGAGGAGGACAAGGAGAGCAGATAAACAGAAGGGCAGGAAAATCGTCATAATATTCAGTGTATATATGTAAAAATGGAGCCAAACAACTTGATGGGATTAGGAGAGATGGAGAGCACACTGGAACAATTGAGACCCTTTGGAACAGCTTCTTAAAATGAAATTTAAAAAGAATGAAACAGTAAAAGAGAAATAGGCCATGTTAGAGGGCATTATTGCGGTGGGTTGACTGGGATTCAGTCCCATAATATCTTCAGAGGATTTATTTAAAGTACTTCAGAGCTGCTCACCAAAGTCACAGAATGGCAGCATTTATCCACCACTGTGGTTCCCTGTGGTTCAAGGTTTTCTCTAACTTGGTTCTAAGTATGCACATGGGCCATTAGGGCTATACTGACTCCCACAGGCAGAGGCAGAAGAGAAACCAAGAGGCAGAGAGCAGGAGATACACAATGCAGCTGGGAGACGTGGTCTGTCTACATTTCATGAAGCCAGTAGACACAGCAGTGGCTGAAGAGAAACATGAATTAACATGAAGCAGGAATGTGGATTTAATATGGTATATAATATCTGCCCAATAAAGTCAGTGGATCTCCGTTCTGCAATTTATGTCCATTATCAGCTCCAATGTTCCAATGCTTACTACCATTAGAGAAAAAATTAGACCAGAAGTGGTGTCATGATGACATAATATACTACTAAATATAGTAGTAGCATTTGTCTTATAAAGCACCTTTGGGGGATGCTAACATAAAAATGAATGGTAACAAATGGGTAAAAGGAAGCCTATAGGTAGAAGTGTGAGTTCTGTTATCTGCCTCAACCAGAGGAACTTTGCTTTGTTCCATTTGACATATTGAGTTTAATTATAATTATTCTAGATCTGACACAAATTTGGAAGCCAAACAGAATCATCAAGAATTTCACTGGGAGAACCAGGAAGATCCAATGCCTAGGATAAGATGCATAACTTTTCTCTTGATATTAAGCTATGCTGATACAGATGTCCCATTAAAGTAAGTCACAAGTATCAGATTGTGTGAAAGGCAACATTTTAGGACTCACACAGCTGTTTTTAATTCCATTTGATTTGAACCTCCTCTTACAGAGTCTCTTTCCCTTGACTCATTCATTCACATATTTCTTAAGTATCTACCATACCTGAGCTATGACTAAGACTCTGCTCAAGGAACTTGAGGCCAATGGTGGGTGAGACAGTTGAACAGTTAAATAAACAATTGTTATAGGATGATAGGCAAAGAAAAATAGAATTCTGGGGAATGTAAGAAATCTTTCTAATCTCACCTATGTGACAAAGGGATAGGTCTCAGAGGAAGTGGAACACAATTCTGGGACAAATGTGCAGAAGTTAAAAAAGCTTGAACTTTATCTCAATAAAGTCCCCACCTTTGAGTTTTGGAATTCTTGGAAATCTGGATTCACGTGACCTTAACTGAGACCTACTTGACAATATCTTAGATCATCTACCTTTGAACACCAGCTTTCCCAATGTATTCTGAATTTAGGAAATGAATAATGTCACATTGGAATGATGGCCAAGTGTAGTGAACAATACTCATTGAACAAATATGTTTCATGTCCATTCAATGCATAGTAATAGTGCTGGGTACAGAGTAAAATATTTTTGCTATGTCTTCCACAGCCTACTGTCTAAGAAGAAAGGGACAGAAAGAGACAAGAGCAGTGTGGTAGGTAATGGCTATGAGGAGGGAAGCATACCGCTAATGGGTCCCGGGGGGAGGTTGATGTGGGATGGGTCCTATAGAGCAAAAAGGAGTCCGTGTGCTCAGGTGGAAATGAGAGAACACTTTGGGAGAGTCTGCCTTTTAGTGGAGTAGAGCACAATTCTCTTTGGCTAGAACACTAAGTGTGAGGGTTAACATAATAGGCCTAACTGGATGGAAAAGTAAGCGTCACATTATAATCAACATTCATGTTCTATGCTGTAGATAACACTTTCTCTTAGAGGCCCTTGGGATCCCTTGACAATTTTCAGAAAGATCTTTCTGGTGAGAGCTTGGGGCATACACAGGAGTGGTCAGACACAGGATGTTATTACCAAAGTTGTGACAACACTTCAGAAGGAACTTGATGAAGGTTGGACTCGTAGAGGGCTTGTTTCCACTACCTATGGATGTGTAAGGAAACACCCTAAAACTCACTGGTTTACAACAAAAAGATATTACTACTTCTCATGATTCTGAGTTGATAGGTAAATTCTTCTGCATGATATGGTATCAACTGGGGTTTGAGAATGACATTTGGCTAAAGCCACAGATGGGAACTCATCTGATTCTTTCAAGAGGTCTCATCTCTCTTCCTCATCCACATCTCCGTGTGGCTACCTGGACTTCTGGACAGCATGATGATTGAGTTTCAAAAATGAATCTTCTAAGACTGCAACACCCAATACCTAAGTACGTAGCAATCACCGTGTTCTATCATACCTGTGAATGTCCCATTGACACAAGGACACGGGATTCACCAAGGCCACCACTCTACCACATGAATGCAGAAAAGAAGATGGAGAGTAGAATAATTAATTTGTGTAACCACTTGAAGGAGGCATACAGTGTCCAAATATTCACTTAAACATTATTCTGGGTGTATTTAATATGGCATTTCTTGTGGAAAATAAAGTCAGTGGTGGCTCATTTTTAGGACAAGGCATCTGACCCTGAGTGAAAAGTTGCTCACACAATGATTTCACACACACACACACACACATACATGTATATATATACACATACATTTTGTCAGCTTGAACACATATATATAAATGTGTGTGTAATATATATACATATATATGTGTATATATAGTATCAATACTAGAGCTTGAACTCAGGATCTCATGCTTTGACTTGGCCTTTTAACTCAAGGCTGTCTTTGTACATCTTGAGCCACTTCTCCTTCTGGCTTTTTGCTACTTATTTAAGAGTCTTACAAACTTTTCTGCCCAGGCTAGCTTTGAAGTTCTATACTCAGATCTTAACCCCCAGAGTAGCTTAGTTTACAGATATGAGCTGCTAGCATTTGACTTCACTCATTTCTTTGTTTTTTTTTCCTTTTATTTGTTATTTTTGTTGTTTGCTTTAGGCTGGTGCTCTGCCACTGATTCAAGTCTCTACATTTGGCTTTTTGGTGAATAATTGGAGCTAAGAGTCTCATGGTCTTTTTTGCCTAGGCCGGCTTCAAACCAGGATCCTCATATCTCAAACTCCTACATAGCTAGCATTACAAGAGTGATCCACCAACACCTGGCTATACTGTGTGGGGTTATATTGCCTAAAAGATATGCACACCACTACAAAAATGTCATCAAGCCGGTCATTTAATCCTCTACCTCTTTTCATTCA